>NC_069503.1:839034637-839307137 GCF_027579735.1 Bombina bombina | reverse complement strand
TGAGAGGCTGGGACAGGAAGTGAAGGACACTGCAGAAATGAAGTTTTAAAAAAAAAAAAAAAAAAAAAAAAAAAAAAAAAAAAGGATTTAAAAAGGTAAAATCATTTTAAAATGATAAATACATATTGCAATTATTTATATCAAAGGGACACTGAACCCAAATTTTTTCTTTCGTGATTCAGATAGAGCATGAAGTTTTAAGCAATTTTCGAATTTACTCCCATTATCAAATTTTCTTCATTCTTTTGGTATCTTTATTTGAAATGCAAGTATGTAAGTTTAGATGCCGGTCCATTTTTGGTGATCAACCTAGGTTTTTATTGCTGATTGGTGGATACATTCATCCACCAATAAAGTGCTGTCCAGAGTCCTGAACAAAAAAAAAACAAAAACAAAAAAAAAGATGCCTTCTTTTTCAAATAAAGATAATAGGAGTAAATTAGAAAGTTGCTTAAAATTGCATGCTCTATCTGAATCACGAAAGAATAAATGTTGGGTTCAGAGTCCCTTTAAGTATAAAAGTCATTGCTTAGTGCTTTATTTTGTTACTACAATGAGAAGGACTGTTGAACATCCCTTTACAGTTTCAGTGTGGATCTACAAATACAGAAAAGGTAAAAGCCAGCAGTTTATAACACAACGGAGAACTGTGAGAAAATGAAGATGGGGGCTCAGACAAAAAGCAAGAGAAGTGGGTAGTCAGGACACAAAGCACCTGGTAATTACAGGCCATTTAAAAGAGACATTGTACACTATATTCTTTGAATAAATGTTATGTATCCATTTATAAAGCCCATCTGGTAGTGCTTTTGTAACAATGTATAGTTTTGCTTTTCTTTAATAAAATTGTGCTGATTTTCAGACCCCTAACCAAGCACCAAAGTTTTAGATGTATACAGATTCTAGCTGCTATAGTTTGTATAATATGTCTTTTCATATGCAGGGAAGGGGGGAAGACTTCTCTTTTTGCGTTCCCAGCCCCTTTTAGTGGGTGTCCCCGACTAACATCACCAGTGCTAAACTGGGAGCTTCTAAGTAAGTTTTTAAAAAGGTTTTATACTGGATTTTTAGATCAGTATCTGTGCATATTCTTCTTTATAGTAGTATCAATCGCATGCAGTTATATGAAAATTGGTGTATACTGTCCATTTAAAGTGAAGGTCAATTTTCATCAATGAGTGCCCGGTTTTAAAAACACTTTTAAAAACAGAGGCACTTTCATTGATGAAAATTAACATTGCACTGGATTTGAAGAAATACTCATCTTTTTACTTCTGCAAAACCGGTTCGCTGATCTCAGCCTCAGTTCCTCTGTACTGACGTCAGAAATGACAAAAACCGTCTTTCTCCAATCATGGCTTGCACCCCAGAGCGTCCAGCTCGTGATACCTGGCTGTGATTGGAGGAAGCCAGTTTCGTCATTGCTGTGGTCTACAGCAGGAAGAAGAAGGAGGGGGGGGGGGATCGTCTATCCGGCTTTGCAGGAGTAAAAGGTAAGTATTTCTTCAAATCCAGTGCAATGTTAATTTTCATCAATGAAAGTGCCACTGTTTTTAAAAGTATTTTTAAAAACCAGGCACTCATTGATGAAAAATTACCTTCACTTTAAGTGGTCTAAAAACAAACATATCAGCCAAGTGACTGTTCACTGCATTTTTTTTTTCCCAGTAGACAAACTCACCCTCACTTGCCTTAGTAATTAATCTAGATGGTACGAGACCTTTGACAGGTGCATAGTGTAACGACTAAGGACTAGTTTCCATTGAGGTGGTAAAGCTTGGAAACTGGTGGTAAACATTCGCCATAGACTTTAATGCAGATTAATGTTTTTACCACCAGTTTCCAAACTTTACTACCTCAATGAAAACTAGGCCCAAGTCTGATACTCCAATCCGAAGGCTAACAACATACAAAACAAAAAGGGACAACACTGGTATACTCATTCTAGTCTCCTCAGCTATCAAAGTTCATATCCCTTAACAAGCATACAAGATACAATTTGTGAGTATTATATGGTACTAATTAGATAAATCTATTATATACTTTTATAGCACCTGTTACCTCTACATATGAATTACTATATGCTTTTTTTGTTTTGTTTTTTAAATATTACCCTTCCCTCTTATACTACTGATCATACGGGTACATTCATACTCATACTTATTTTTGAAGGTCATTATGCAGTACCGTGTAGAAGGAGTATGTTATTTTGAATTCTTGTTTGTTTGAATAATAATAATATCCTGTATCTTACATAAAAAGAAAAATTGGAGGTTCTACTAATATTTCATTATAAGAACAACACTATAGATTGAGCTCCACAAGGATTGTGCCAAGATAGATTTTGAAAAAAAAAATAAAAAAAATAAGTTGTATAATGTGGACATAGATTATGATGTAATAGTCTGAGTACCTGCAAAAAGCTGCTTGTATCATTTAAAGGGACAGTCTAGTATAAATTAAACTTTCATTATTCAGATAGGACTTTTAATTTTAATCAACTTTCCAATTTACTTTTATCATCAAATTTGATTTTTTTTCTCCTGGTATTCTTAGTTTAAACTAAACATAGGTAGGCTCATATGCTAATTTCTAATCCTTTGAGGGCTGCCTCTTATCACATGCTTTTTAAATCTCTTTTCAACACAAAGAGACAGAAAGTACACGTGGGCCATATAGATAACACTGTGTACAGGCACAGGGGGTTATTTAAGATTTAGCACAAAACAATGCTAAATATAAGAAAATAGATAATAAACAGTCACAGTCATGTGATCAGGGGGCTGGAAGAAGGTTCCTAGATACAAGATAATCACAGAGGTAAAAAGTATATTAATATAACTGTTGGTTATGCAAAACTGGGGAATGGGTAATAAAGGGATTATCTATGTTTTAAAACAATAACAATTCTATGGTAGATTGGCCCTTTAAATGTGAGTTAGTTTGTTTTAATATACCTCAATAAAAAAAAAAAAAAAAAAAAGAACATTATCATGCAGCTTACACTTTGTGTTTAACGTCCCTTTAAGTTAGCTAAAACCAAAAAAATTTTAATTTAACAGCTAGATGGAAATAATTCATAAATTATAAATATATGTATGATCAGGGCCGGACTGGGAAATCAGACTGGCCCTGGAAATTTGTATAGACCAGCCCAGCCACGCCCCCTCCAGCCCAGCCAACTATGCTCAACTGACCTACTGACTACAGCTATTTATTTGTTTCTTTGGAGAGGGAAAAGGGCCCAAATAGCAATTGGAAAGCTTTATTTACCATATTCTGAAGGTGGTTTAGAGTTCCCTAATTTCAAGCTTTATAGCAGGGGACCACTGCTTATATCGGTGAATGATTTGTAGCCGTGTACTTGGGATTTTTATGGATCCTTCTTGTTACCCTATTTGTTACATATGACAACTGGATATAAAATCTTACTTTTAAGAGTTACAAACTTTAAGTAGTGCAATGACTAGAGGTGGCTGCTGTGAAGATGTGGTGTGCTACAGTCACAGTCTAGGTCTTATAACTGAAGTTTTGTCACAGTCTTGCCTACTGAGCATGATTACCAAGTACAAAGAGAACTGTGCTGGGTACCTGCATGATATAGACTCGGATGGGTAGCTGCTCCCCTGCCTCACCACACCGTCGCCACCACAAGCTATCCCGCCTGCTAGGGCGCAGGCCTCTGGCATTAACTGCGCACAGTGCCCACTGCTCAATCAAAATTGTATATATTCTGTGCACAGGACCAGCCCCTGGTTGGGTGGAGCATCTGCTGCTTTTGGGGAAGTAGTCACTGGGTGGGAGGGCTCAGGTGACTCACAGCGCTGCAGCTTCACTAATCCCGGACATGGCGCCTCAAGAGCCGTCCCTGAGTTTGTGTGCAGTGTTGCTGGCGGCTCTGACTGCCGCTGCGCTTCCGTGACAACTGTGCTAAGTTGCTAGCTTCAGATTGCTGCTCTCTCCACTGCAGGCTGCAGCTGAGCAGAGCAGCCTCTGCCTGCCGGCTCCCACCAAGACTTTTCCCCGGTATCCCGGCGGCCCAATCCAGCCCTGCGTACGATCACCAAACAGACTATCTTTATTACCTCATAAAAGTAGATCACATCATCACTTCACTTTCAGAAATGACAACTTCTGAACAAAGAATGGCAGTTCCATATGAGGGTAAACAAAATCATCCTAAATTGATGCCAGCACTTTTTTAGCTCCATATTTTCTCTCTCATGATTATAAACAGATGCACCATGTAGGATATGTTAGAATCCATAGCTCAAAAAAAAAATAGAATTTTTTTTTTTAATGAAAAACAAACACGTTAAAGTTTTTGGACATTTGAGCAGTTGTGGATAAGAGATGGTATAAACATGAAAAATAGCTTTCTGGTAGAATGAAGGACGTATGACCAATAAAAGAGAAAGGTTTACTGTGCATAAATTTGTACATATAAATATGTGTGTGTGACTACAATGTAAACACACATAGTTAAGGCCTCAACTTATTTTTATACGGACAGTAAACACCTTGAGATTTGTATATAAAATGTTTCGTTATGTAAAATTAAACAACTTTGCAATATACTTTCATAGCTTATTTTGCCCCCTTTTCATGTAATTTAGCTCTGAAAATTGAGCAATTTTAAAGTCTTACAACTTAAACTATACCTTGCTGACTTCTCAAGGGTAACTCTTCTACATATCTGTACCTAAATTAGCTTTATCAGATAACAACTGCAAAACAATGCCCTTTATACCAATTGTAAAGGGACATTATACACTAGATTCTCTTTGCATAAATGTTTTGTAAATCTATTTATATAGCCTATACAGGTCTTTTGGTTTTTTAAATGTATAGTTTTGCTTATTTTTAAATTACATCGAATTTTCAGACTCCTAACCAGGCCCCAAAGTTTTAGGAGAATACTAATGTATGCCTCCTCCAGCTTGCTCCTGTTTGTGTAAAGAGTCTTTTTATATGCAGAGGAAGGGGGAGGGAGTGTCTGCTATTTCCCACTTGCAGTGGCTGTTCCAGTAACCTTTTCAACAGAGCTAAGCTGGGAGCTTCTAAGTTAGTTTTTAAACAGTTTTATACTGGATTTTTATATCAGTGTCTGTGCAAATTCTTCTTTATAGTAGTGTCTATTACATGCAGTTATATGAAAATTGGTGTACACTGTCCCTTTAAGTTGGCTGATATGTTATTCTTATGGCAACACAATAGAAATGTCTTGTAATTACAATGTGTTTGCTGTCCCTTTAAAGACACATTATTTAAATATACACATATTTGTCAAACCCTAAAAAAAATATATATGTTGATTAAAACAGACTGTCAGAATATTTGTTTCTAAATAATTATAGAAACAATAACATTGGCATCAGAATTAAAATAGACTCCTTGCCAACTGATGATATACTTAAAGGGACAGTCAACACCAGAATATTTGTTGTTTAAAAAGAAAGATAATACCTTTAATACCCCTTCTCCCCCGTTTTGCATAACCAACACAGTTATAATACACGTTTTGCCCCTTTATTGCAGTTCTTTTAACAGACTTGCATTTTAGCCAATCAGTGCTCACTCCTAGGTCACTTCATGTACATGAGTTCAATGTTATCTATAGGAAACACATGAACTAATGCCCTCTAGTGGTCAAAATGCATTCAGATTAGAGGCAGTCTTCAAGGTCTAAAATTAGCATATGAACCTCCTAGTTTTAGCTTTAAACTAAGAATATCAAGAGAACAAAGCAAAATTGGTGATAAAAGTGAATTGGAAAGTTGTTTAAAATTGCATGCCCTATTTAAATAATGCAAGTTTTTTTTGGGGGACTTGACTGTCCCTTTAATTCCTTCAGGGTTTTTTTTTTTTTTTTTTTAATTTGTGTATGTAAAAAGTGTTTGCCAGGGAGTGAATTTTCTTTATTGATTTTCATTTGTTGAATGCTGTAAATGAGCAGTTTTTTTACTCTATATATATAAAAAAAAAGAAAAGAAAACTAAAGTGCAGCAACCGAACTGAAAATAAGCTATCAGCTGTTCCCTTAGTAACCAGGAATACAAAAGGGAAGAAAAGAAAAAAAAACACACAAAGATGATGCAGTTTTTTTTTACCCTCAATATAGTCACCTTGGAGGGTCATGATAGTCTCAGTAACCCACATGGTATGAGCCAATCAGCTTTAATCACCCCAAGCCACCATACATCTACAAAAAAAGCCACACAATTAAATGTGTGATACTTCTGAAGAATTATGTCAAAGCAAAAAGGTTAAAAGGGACAGTCTAGTCAAAAATAAACTTTCATGATTCAGATAGTGCATGTCATTTTAAACAACTTTCCAATTTACTTTTATCATCAATTTTGCTTTGTTCTCTTGGAATTCTTTGTTGAAAGCTAAACCTAGATAGGCTAATTTCCAAGGCCGCCTCTTATCTCAGGGCATTTTGACAATTTTTCACAGTTAGTCAGTGCTAGTTCAGGTGCCATATAGATAACATTGTGCTCAGTCCCGTGGAGTTATTTATGAGTCAGCACTGATTGGCAATAATGAATGTTTAAAATTAACTGAGATAAGGGGGCAGTCTACAGAGGCTTAAATACAAGGTAATAGAGGTAAAAAAGGTATAATAATATAACAGCGTTGGTTATGCAAAACTTGGGAATAGGTAATAAAAAGGGATCATCTATATTTGTAAACAAAAAGAAAATCTGGAGTAGACTGTCCCTTTAATAGCTATAGTGAATATTTTCTCTAAAGGAGTAAAACAGGTGATCCAGAATGTGACATTTCTATTATTCATATGAATGAGCAGCATTTTACCTGAAAACTGAACTTATTTGTCTACATCGGAACACAGTTCTGATGTAAACAAATAAGTAAAAAATGAAACATGATTTCAATGAGGAGATTGGGTCAGGTCGGAGTGCCTATGACGCTAGGCACGCCCTCCAGCCAGTGATCCAATTTAGCTAGCGGATATAGCCCAGCGCAGTTAGGATGGCATGGAATGTCCTAACAGTGGGAAGGGGTTAAAAGAAAACAATTATAGCTCTCAGTGGTACAATTCCTGCTAAAGCTCATTGGCTGATAAAGACAACACATACAGATATATTGGTAGAAAGAGACAAAACTCTTAAAGCACAACAAACATGCCCAGAAAAAGCAGAATTTAGAATGTACACCATAGTTTTTTTCTGGACCCAAGAAACCCCCCCCCCACACACCCCCAAAACAAACAACAACACACAACTAAAAATGTGTCTAATTTGGAAGAGGCAATTTGGCTATTAGGGTGTGTGTGTGTGTGTGTGTGTGTGTGTGTGTGTGTGTGTGTGTGTGTGTGTGTGTGTGTGTGTGTGTGTGTGTGTGTGTATTATTCTCAGACTAATTTTTACTTTGAATACATTCCCTTAGTTTCTTAAAGGGACATTGTACACTAGATTTTTCTTTGCATAAATGTTTTGTTGATGATCCATTTATATAGTCCATCTGGGAGTGTTTTTGTAACAATGTATAGTTTGTTATTTTTAAATAACTGCTGAATTTTTTACTCCTAACCAAGACTTCAGATTGCTTCTGTTTGTATAATGCAGGGGAGAGTCTGCCCTCAGCCCCTTTCAGTGGGTGTCCCAGACTAACCTCATCAACAGTGCTAGATAGGGAGCTTTTAAGTAAGTTTTTAAAAGGTTTTATACTTGATTTTTAGATCAGTATCTTTCTTTTTTTTTATAGTAGTGTATTATAAGCAGTTAAATGAAAATTGGTGTATACTGTCCCTTTATATATACCTATCAAAACTATATATATATTTTTTAATTAGACAACCCAAAGTATTGAGCTAGGCCTATTTTACTATATTTCATGCCATTATTTCACCGCCAAATGCGATCAAATAATAAAAATGTTAACTTTTTCACAATTTTAGGTTACAAACAGCTTTTGCAATTATGGCACAAATGGTTGTAAATGCTTCTCTGGGATCCCTTTTGTTCAGAAATAGCAGAATTATAAGGCTTTGCTATTGCTTTTTGGTAATTAGAAGGCCGCTAAATGCCGTTGCGCACCACACTTGTATTATGTCCAGCAGTGAAGGGGTTAATAAGGTAGCTTGCAAGGTTATTTTTAGCTTTAGTGTAGAGTTCAGCCTCCCACCTGACACCCCCCTGATCCCTCCCTGACCCTTCTTAAACAGCTATCTTCCGTCTCCCCCCCCCCACCCCCATCTTAAGTACTGGCAGAAAGGTCTGCCAATACTAAAATAAAAGGCTGTGATTTATTTTATTTTTTTAGGTTTTCTGCAGTGTTTTATCCCCCCTTACCCCCAACCTTCCTGATCCCCCCCAAACAGCTCTTTAAGCCTCCCCCTCTACGTATTTGCCGCCATCTAAGGTACTGGCAGCTGTCTGCCAGTAAGTACACAGTTTGCAGCAATTTAGGCATTATTTTTTTTAAAAAAACTTTTTTTCTGCAGCGTAGCTGCTCCCCCTCATTACCCTACCCCCCTCTCCCTCAATGGATCCCACATAGGATCCCCCTCATTGCCCTTCCTCCAACCCCCTCACTTCCCTGTGGCCCTCTCTGCATCGAAAACTCTGCAAATGTATTTCTGCATTGCCTAACTCCTTTTTTAAGGAAGATTGCGGCAGAGAGAAGCCCAGGACTGCATTGACATACAGGGTACGTTGCTGGTCCTTAAGGGCATAACGACCAGCCTCGTACAGGGTACGTCGTTGGTCGTTAAGGGGTTAAAGAAGCCAATAATCGAAAAACTATTCTTTGTAGTTACAAGTCAAAGCATTGCTTATTCATTATTGGGCTAGGTCATGGATTGTGGTCAGCAGCCGTGTCTGCTCAGGACCAGCAGTTCTCTGCAGCACCTGAGCAATACTTGGGTTAAACACATACCATTATAGGGTTGCTTGTGCTAACATTACACGTTCTAACAAATTGGAGCATATAATTTTAACACTATAAAAGACCATTTTAAAGGGACAGTCAAGTCCAAAAAAAAAAAAAAATGCTCATGATTCAAATAGGGCATGTAATTTTAAACAACTTTCCAATTTACTCTTATCACCAATTTTGCTTTGTTCTCTTGGTATTCTTAATTGAAAGCTAAACATAGGAGGTTCATATGCTAATTTCTTAGACCTTGAAGGCCGCCTCTAATCTGAAAGCATTATGACAGTTTTTCACCACTAGAGGGCATTAGTTCATGTGTTTCATAAAGATAATATTGAGCTCACACACTTGAATTTACCGCACTGATTGGCTAAAGTGCAAGTCTGTCAAATGAACTGAAATAAGGGGGCAGTCTGCAGAGGTAAAAAGTGTATTCATATAACCGTGTTGGTTATGCAAAACTGGGGAATGGGTAATAAAGGGATTATCTATCCTTTTAAACAACAAAAAATCTGGTGTTGACTGTCCCTTTAAGGACACTAAATGCCTTGCAATTACAATATATTCCCATTAGGCTATAAAACAACAACATTTAAACCTAATATAATTCCAAGGAAAGCTCTAGTCATATTTAGGATGGGCGAATTTGTTTATATTCAAATTTGAATGTTAGAACGAATATTATTGTAGAAATTCCATTAACAATCAAATGTTGATAAAAACGAATATTCTTAAAAATTCACTTGTCACTTTCGAATGTTCATAATTAGATCGAATATCCACATTAGAAATTTCAAATGTAACATTCTATTTAACAAATACTATTCAGAAGTTCAATAGTTTATGTGGTTGGGAAGTTAGTAAATTGGTATTTTAATAGATACAAATATATCAAAATGTTTCTACTTCGAACATTGCATAATTCGAATCGAATTAATATAAAAAATAGAATTGAATATTACATTTAAAGTGAAGGTTAATTTAGATGAATCGGTGCCCGGTTTTTAATAATCCTATTTAAAACAAGGGCACTTTAATTCATCAAAATTGACATTTCACTTGTTTTCTTCAAAAACTTACCTTTAAATCCCGACAGCCGCTGCAGTGCTTCCTCCGCCCGTCGCAAGCCCTCTTCGCGGGTCCAAAATGATAAATCCGGCTGCCACCAATCACGGCCTTGCCTCACGCCATGATTCCACCAGGGGCAAAGCCGTGATTGGAGGAAGCCGGATTAGTCATTTCTGACGGATGAAGAGCATTCAGATGGCCGGGGGAAAATCGCTGGAGCGGCTGTCAGGATTAAAAGATACGTTTTGAACAAAACGAGTGAAATGTCAATTTTGATGAATTAAAAGTGCCCCATCGTTTTTTTTAATAGGATTATTAAAAACCGGACACCGATTCATCTAAATTGACCTTCACTTTAAAGAAAGCATTAGAAATACTATTACATTAAACAAATGTTGTACAAATAGTCAAAATTCAAAACAAACGAACACGTGTTAAAATTAGTTTAATTTTTCGAATGTTGGAAACATTCGCCCATCCATAGTCATATTGTCCGTATAAAGTTGCGATATGCATTAGGGTCAACACACAAAGATCTGGATTTGTAAAGATCCGAAAAGAGCTGAATGCTGCTGGCAGCTGCCATTTTCCCTGTTCATTAGCTACAGAATGACCCAAAATGTACATCCCTAGTATAAAGTGCATTGTTTTTGCAGATCTTATCTGTTAAAGCCAATTCATTAAATAAATGTTGCAGGGTCAGCTGCAGTGTATTTTTTTTTTTTAACTTTATTCTGAGAACTAGAAAAGCTACAATTTGCAGAGCTAAATTACATGAAAAGGAGGCTAAATAAAGATTAAATAAGACTGCAGTTGTTTTACTATAATTTCAAGATCTATGCAAAACTATACATTTTACCCCCAGGATGTCATGCTGTGACATAACAAACAAACATCACAAGTCCAGTTACTTTAGATCAAAACTCTGCTCCCTCTGGAGAGAATCCAATTCCCCAGTACATTTGCATTTTAATTAGGTGCATAAACAGATGTATGGTTACAGTGTAAATCACAAAAAGCAGTGTATATACACAATCACACACTTAAAGAACAAAAATTAAGAATGGTACAAATACTGACAGCTGAAATATTAATATTACCATAGTCTAGCGCTGATTAACTTGTAGGTGGTTTATAAATACAAATAAAGAAATGGGGTCACACAAGGCAAATAAATAAATAGTATTCCATGGTGAACCTTTTTAGGAATTGAACAGTAAATGCATACACCTAGATTGCAACTTTTGCGTTAAGGTGCAGTATGGCTTTTAAGGCTGAAAAAAATGGCCATTAACACATATTACGAGCCTGTAACGCAACATCCATTCCGCACTCAAAAAAAATGACGTTAGAGTGTGGGATTTCCATAGTGCTGGTATTACAGGTTGTACGTTCAGGCTAAAAAGATTGCGTTAGAGCCTACACCGACACGATCCATACCGCCAGCTGAGAGCAGTAGTTATGGATTTTGCTAAACAAAAATGTTTCACAAAACACAAACTAAAGTGTTACAAAGTACACTAACTCCCATAAACTAAGTATTAACCCCTAAATCGCTACCCTCCTGCATCACAAACTATTTAAAAACGTATTAACCCCTAATCTGCCACCCACATCGCCAACACCAATTAACCCCTAAACCGCTGCTCCCCGATATTGCCGACACTAAATAAAACTATTAACCCCTAAACCTCCGGCCTCCCACATCGCCGCCACTAAATAAACCTATAACCCCTAAACCTCCGGCCTCCCACATCGCCGCCACTAAATAAACCTATAACCCCTAAACCTATGGCCTCCCACATCGCCGCTACTAAATAAACCTATAACCCCTAAACCTCTGGCCTCCCACATCGCTGCCACTAAATAAACAACCGCCAGCCCCCCACAACGCAAAACACTAAATTAACCCTTTGAGTGCTAAGCACTTTCCCACCTGGGTGCAAAGATTCTTTAAGTTTTTTTTTTTTTTTTTTTTTTTTTTTTTTTTAACATTTAACTTTTTTTTTTTTCCCCAGACCCTCAAGACTTACACTGTTGAAAGGTTAGGCAATTACCTTTCCAGTGGTGGGTCTTGGGGGTCTGTAGCTGCTTAGATGCCCGAGATACAGGCTTCTAAGTAGCATTCCCCCTGTTCCTATACTTAACATTGTTAAGTATAAATAAAGTTGCGCAGTGACGTCATCACGTTATTGCGCGTGATGTCACCACGCAAAACGGGAAGCCCCGGCGACGCCTGCCACTCTACAGGCACGATCGCCGGGGTGGGAGCCACTCAGAGCCGTCATTAGCACATAAAGGGTTAAACTATTATTAACCCCTAAACCTATCACCCCCAACTTTAAATTAAAATTACAATATAACTTTATTTAAATAAATTAAACTTACCTGTGAAATAAAAATAAACCTAAGTTTAAACTATAAATTAACCTAATATTACTATTCTAATAAAAAAAGAACAAAAAAATTCCAATTAAAAAATCTAAAATTACAAATTTTAACAAAAATTAACACTACAAATTTTTTTTTTTTAAAAAATGTACAATTACAAAAAATAAACACTGAATTACGAAAAATAAAAAAACACAAAGATTACAAAAAATAAACGAAATAAAAAATAAAAAACTACACCTAATCTAATAGGCCTATAAAAATATAAAAGCACCCCCTAGCCTACAATATCAATAGCCCTTAAAAGGGCCTTTTGTAGGCCATTGCCCTAAGTTAAACAGTTTTTACCTGTAAAAAAAATACAAAGTAAAAGAGTAATAGTAAAACCCACCACCCAACCAACCCTCCCAAAATAAAAAAAAATTAACTAAAATAAACCTAAGCTACCCATTGCCCCTAAAGGGGCATTTGTATAGGTATTGCCCTTAAAAGGGCATTTCAGCTCTTATACAATTGCCCAAAGCCCTAATAAAAAAAAAAACAAGAAAAAAAAACCCTAACACTAACCCCATTAAATCTACTAACGGTTCCTGGAGTCCGGTCCTCCATCTTCATCCATACCAGGGACGTCTTCTATCTTCATCCCAGTGGTGCGGAGCTATCCTGGAAAACATCCTGCCTGTACACAGAAGTTGAATGCAAGGTAGCCATTTCAAAATGGAGTATCTTGCATTCCAATTGGCTGATTTAATTCTTCAAATTCAAATCAGCCAATAGGATGAGAGCTTCTGAAATCCTATTGGCTGTTCAAACTTGGGGTTTATGTTAGGTTTTAAACGTAATTTTATTTTCCCAATAAAAATCAATAGGTTTGCGTTACGGCGATCTCCATTCCGCACTTCAGGTGTTAGTTTTTTTTTTGCTAACACACTTCCCCATTGATGTCTATGGGGGAAAATGTGCACGAGCACGTTAACTCAGCCCTTTGCTTTTATGCGGTATGGAGCTTAACGCACAGCACAAGGAGGCTTTTTAGTAACTCGTAATGACAGCGCTATGGAGATTTAAATAATGCTACTTTTTTGGCGTTATTTTCGCACTCTGTTCAGGGCAAAACTCGTAATCTAGGCGATTGTGATTAATTACAAGATACATTTCTGTTGTCTTGCTATATAATATCATAGCCAAACTAACCTTGTTTGCTGCAAGTGTTTTCCAATAACCAACTCCACCTACCAATAATTTGAAGGAGCCAGCCCCAGGCCTGTTACTGGACTAGACACAAGTGCAAACTACAATTTATCATCCTCCTATAAGTAACCAACATGTAGCAGGTTTAGGCTTGAGAAGACAGCACTGTGCATTTCCACTTCTGAGATGTAGAAAACTCACAATTTTCAGGGATAAAAATTACATGAACAGGGGGCAAAATAAATAATAAAAAATATACTGCAAAGTTGTTTTACCGCACAAACATTTTATATTACAATATCTGTCCCTTTAATGTAGTTATTTATGGATAAAATGCAAATATCTTTAAGAATTAGCAAACAATGGTTAACATAATATAAATGTATTTTTATTTAAAGTGTTTTTGTTTGAACTTTTGACCTTTTATTACCAAATCCAGTAGATTTGCATCTTAATCCTAATTCCCAAGGGCAAACAGACTGTCACCCATTTCACAGAGTTGTAATATGATCAGCCAACACAGGCAGCTGCTCCCTCTTAAAAAGTGCAGAGCAACAGCAGCTTGTGTTAACTAAAACGAGGCTCCTCCGACACCCAGGTGCTTGAGTAAGCGGCAGCTGAGTAAGCACTGAATAATGTATAAGGTATGTACAGTAATCTCAAGACAAGTTTCTATAATGTATATAAATGAGGGCGATTGCCAGGTTGTATACTTTTTTTTGCAGGGGTAACATCGGGGGGGCATAAAACTAAAATAATAGGATTGAATGTAAGAAGCATATGATAATGAGGTGGTATTAATGGTTAAAACAGCTATAATTAGCCGTGATAAAATAGGCTAAAAAGGTTGAATACAACAATCCTGTTTGCAAATTCTTTAAAACTTTTGCATTGGTGACTCTAGATAACCGCATTTTTAGCCACTGGATTCTGCGAGCTAGAATGTTATAAGCCAATCAGGAGCAATAGTTGCATAACCCATTGATCATCGTCTGTTCTTCTCAGGACCATTATCTATGATCAGTAATGCATGGACACACACACACACCATACTCTGACAAATATAATGCATATAATTTTTGCATTAAATGGTCCCTTAATGTACAGGTTTCAGAAGAGTGCAAGTAAAAAACAAAAGCCAAATATTTGCTATTTCCCTTTAACAGCAAATAAGATTGTTTATTACCATGCGACTAGAGCTGCTTTTTGGATCGGTGTCATTTTCCGCTCCGGTTCAGCAGTGTTCTTGGAGTCCAGAGCGCTATTTCTACTGTGTTTAACCCCTTTGCAGTTGTTTAAACAAACAGTAGTGGAGGGTCTTAAAATGACATGCTCTAAACGCAGTGGTTCCTAAAGTGGGCAGTACAGCCCTCTGGGTGGCAGTGGGAATTAATACGGAGAGGGGCACCGATAGGCAGAAGGGGGCTCTGGGATTACCATACAGGCACTAGTAGGTAATGAGTGGAAGAGGATCCTAGTTGATCAGAATTAGTTGACCTTTAGGTCTAGATATCTAAAGCAAAACAACTTTCTTACTTTGTATTTGACCTTTTACCACCCTCTGCTTTTAAGGCTTTTCCTTTTACGATAATTTAGGTTTATCCTCAATTTATACTCTGAGTATAACAGATAGCAGCAGCCACTTGTAAGGAAGGCTTAAATTCTGTGTTTTACTGGTGCTGTACATTAGCATCATTAAAGGGAAAGTAAACACCTTGGAGATTTGTATATAAACTGTTTAGTTATGTATCATGAAATAACTTTTCAATATACTTTCATTATTTATTTTGCCCCATATTCATGTAATTTAGCTCTGAAAATTCAGCAATTTCAAATCCCAGAATGTTAACTGCATAATGCTGACTTATCTAGGCTAACCCGTTTACATAGCTGTCTCTAATTTGTTTTAACTGATAAAAACATTAAAAATATGCACATAGCCAGGGCTAGCCTTGTTGCCTGCAGACTAAAGCCCAGATTGGCTCCTTCAAATAAGGCAAATGGAGTTTAGCTATTGATAAATAACTGCAGTATAAAGGATGTTTATTCAGGTTAAAAACATCAAGACTTGGCTAATATGTTGTTATTCTATAGCAGCACAACAGAAATGTGTTGTAATTGCAAAATGCACCGTTCAGAATGTGTAGCAGCAGGAAAACACAGCAAAAGGCCGGTTGTGACTGATTGAGTAGCTTTGCGTACATCAGGGGTGTCAAACTTGCGGCCCGCGGGCCACATGCGGCCCTCAACCTAATTTTGTGCGGCCCACGCCACCTCCATGAAAAATATTAATTATAATATGCTTATTACAAGAGCGAGTGCGCTTACTGTTAGGGATGCACATACATTAAAACATACGTTATTAAAAAGAAAAAGACAGATAAGTGCATAATGATTTCTTTAACACATGCAGTTCATTACTATGGTAGCACTGATTTCCCACATAATTTCTGTCCATTCCTTTCCATCATTTTCTCTTTAACTAAAATCACATACTTTATATAAAATAATAAATACATAGAAATATATATAATGTACAACAGGTATGTCTATCACTATTATAAACAGTGGGTCACACGTGGAGCGTGTGTCTCACCTTCTTAAAAGCATTAGAGCACATTTCCTCAAGCCAGAGTAAGTTAATTAGGAGTTACAGAACACAATCTTTTGAAATGTATACAGTTATAGCAAATGCCACTGTACTGTTTAGCAATGACAAAATATGTAGGTAGTGTGCGGCCCACGTGAGTTGTACTTGTATGGAAAACGGCCCGCGACTAAAATGAGTTTGACACCCCTGGCGTACATCATCCGACAATGGTTTTCTAGCCTTCTGTTATCAGAAATAAACTGTGTAGTGCGCATTATGTAACATGTCGGTAAGTGGAATACATTTTCAATAAAGTTTATTGGTGCAGTTGTATACACACACACAACTATGCTCCAAGCAAAGATTTCTAAAAACATACTACCAAGTGACATAAAACCAGCCTATTACATTGACACATTTTGAATAGTGACTAAATGTGGTATACAAGACTCATGCACAGTATTAAAAAGCTTGCATTACAATAACGTAATACAATTTTAAATTATTGAAACTAAAAAATTTAAAATCTGAATAAATATTTTTACACTATAATGGCCTTTTAAAGGAACATTTATCATACTACAGTCAACACCTGTGCAGAGAAGCATGTGAGGGAGGAAAAATTGCAGACGTAACCAAGAAACAAAGGATTCTGGGATTTAGATTGTGCTAAATAAAAGTGTGATCTATTTCTTTTACTTGCGTGTTAACTCTACACAACTGTTTTGCCGTGATCAATACCACACAAAAGCACAGAACATAATGCCAGATGTAGAACAAACTCATTGCTTCTGCTACTTTGATAATTATATTATTTTACAAGTCATATAGATTTCCTATGCTGCATCAGTGTCATGGGTATCAGGAAGCGCACTGTAGGGACAAAAAGGTTAAACAGAAACTTTACATTTATCCAGGGATCAATACACAGACACTTGTGCTAATTTTAAGAGTCTGTCAGTGCTGTTTATAGAAAGCTGCATTTTTCATTTTGAAAAATGTAGAGATAAATATATTTTGGTCCAAGTCCAACATATGAAATGGATGAATTGTATTTATACAAGCGACACATGTTATAGACATTTTATATATGCTCAGCAATTCACTGCAATGCAAACATTTAGTACACACAATAAATGGTTTTAAAGCATTTTAAAATGGTCTTGTCAGAAAAAAAAAAAAACACACAATAAAAACAGGGACATATCCATTGAAAAGACTTAGTGTTCTCCCCAGGGCCTTTTTAGGGGTTTCACCACCCAGATGATTTTACTGATCAACTGGCTAAAATTTAAGCCAATAATAAGGTTACATTAGTTAATATTAAATGTTTTTATTTGTTGCTCAAATTATCATTTAATAATTTTACGTTACATTATGCAATTAGTTTGAGCATTGTATAGCTTAGCTTTTTTTATAAAATGAGAGAAAATGTAATAAAATTGCAAATAAAGTACACTGTCTCCACCCAACTACTTCATATTGCCATCCAGCAGGCAAACTTTTCTGTGGAGAACGCTGCTTAAAGGGACAGTCTAGTCAAAATTAAACTTTCCTTATTCAGATAGGACATGTCATTTTAATCAACTTTCCAATTTACTTTTATCATCAAATTTGCTTTTTTTCTCTTGGTATTCATAGTTTAAACTAAACCTAGTTAGGTTCATATGCTAATTTCTAAGCCCTTGAGGGCTGCCTCTAATCACATGCTTTTAAAATTGTTTTTCACAACAAAAGACTTGGAAGTTCACGTGGGCCATATAGATGACACTGTGTTCAGGCACAGAAAGTTATTTAAGATTTAGCACAAAACAATGCTAAATGCAAGACAATAGATAATAAACAGTCACAGTCATGATCAGGGGGCTGGAAGAAGGTTCCTAGATACAAGGTAATCACAGAGGTAAAAAGTATATTAATATAACTGTTGGTTATGCAAAACTGGGGAATGGGCAATAAAGGTTTTATCTATCTTTTAAAACAACAATTATATTGTAGACTGTCCCTTTAAGAGTGTTTACCTTTTCTTCTTGACTACAGTCTTATAGGGACAGATAAAAATGAGCTTTTGCACTGATCAAACAATCCCTGTGTAACTATGTAGAATGTTGCAGGGTCAACGTTCTGGACCCTGCAGGATGCACTTCACCTTCTTGTAGCAGTGGGAACACACAAATTGCATTACATTTTGTTGAATACATATAATCAAATGCTTTATTTAGATCTAAAACTGACCATTTAAAACCACTGTCACCAAGGAGGGCTACATAATGAGCCATATCTTGCTAAGTAATGTGATTAAATTAATTTATAAGCCAATTGTAGTATTTTTTTGAGCATCAGCTCGGTCCAGTAGTAATAGTCTGCTGTGATGTGCAGATATCAAATCACACTGCAATTAGCTTGTTTTCTATATTGCTTCATTAATCAATTCTTTGGATATAAAACTGTTCACAAATATCAAAGCGCCAACAATAAAAGGCAGGGTCTTAAACTTAAAAAACAATATTTATTTAAAAAGATAGTATCATTCCTGATAAAATTAAAATTTTAAACATATAACAGTTCACAAAATAATTTCTTATTTTAAAACCTTTTACCGTATTTATTAAAATTCGTTGTGACCAACACTAATCAAATATAATGTATTATTAAAATTACTTAGTGTTTCCCTCATCGATCCATGTTAACAGTCTAAAATTGTAACAATGTTAGCAGTAATGGTTACTTTAATATATATATAATAAATATAATTTGGGACAGCAGCATAAAAGCAGAAATAAAAGTGCATACAGTTATAGAAATTGATAGGAAACAATAGATTTTATGTTTGTTTTCCCATATTATTGCTCTATACATAGCAAATCTAGACAGGGGTAGGAGCACAAATTACATTGGCATTTTGTTTCTTGCATAGTTCAAAATGTTTTTTTTGGTTTTTTTTAAATATATAACAGAAGTAGAATTACATATGATTTTTGGGGGATGTAAACTGATGCAAAATGTAGAAGCATAAAATCTGTTTCACATATTTATGAAATAATTCTGTTTACCATGTATGTTGTGCACAATTCCCATATCTGGATCATTACCTAATAAAGTTATATTTTAAATGTGCTTGTTCTGCTGAAAAACAAGGTAGGATTTGTATTGCTACCTAAATGCAATCAGTGCAAATGTCTGAAGACAAATTTAGCACAGGGGTTTGCAATGGCTTAGCAGCAAACTAGCTCACAGTTTGTTTGTTTTTAATAAAGCACAGACTTTTCCTTTCATAATTCAGATAGAATAAGCTATTTTAAACAGGTTTCCAGTTCACTGCTATAATCCAATTTGCTTTTTTCTATTTGTATCTTTTGTTTCAAACATATCTAGGTATGCCTCAGGAGCAGCAGTGTACTACTGGGAGTTAGCTGTTGATTGGTAGATGCACATATGTGTCTCCTGTCATTGGCTCACTTGATGTGTTCAGCCGAAAATGGCATTTTTGGTTATTTCGTTTTTCGGTTTTTTTGCCTGTTAGTTTCGGTAAAATTATTGTGTAGCGTATTTCAAATTCGATGCTAGCCTAGAGCTGCTGTTTAAGTTTATTACTTCACTTACTGTTCTGCATATAATGAGTTTTCTAGGACTATACTTTCATTGGATAATTGGTAAAAAAAAACCAAAAACTGTTAAATATGATTCTGTTACATAGAACTAAATGAAGAATAATACAGTATATTGATATTTATAATTGTTTTAAGTAGGGATGTGCCAAAATTTTGGTTGCAGAAACATTTTGGTCGAAAATGGCATTTTTTCCCTGTTTTTTTTTTTTCTTGGTGAAATTATTGTGTAGCATATTATTGTTTTAAGATATTTTTGTCCAATTTTAGTGTGTTACTTTCAATAAAAGGGTGGGCTTTTTTATTGGCTCTAATTATGCAAAAAAAAAAACAATTTGAAAAAAATACATTTTCGATATCGGTTTCGGTTTTCAGGCAAGTGCATCCCGGATTTTCGGATTCGGTTTCGGTCCAGAATTTCCATTTCGGTGCATCACTAGTTTACACTATATCATTGGCTTAAGCCAGTTAAGGCCAAATTTAAGCGTGCTCCTGCAATTATCAAACATTCACTGTGTAGCATGTTGTAAGGTAAATCTTAAAAACCTGAAGCATTCACTTTAACTTGTATGGAGGATGTGGAATAACCACAAACATAACAGGTAAATTACACAAAGAATTAGGTAAATAACCTTTAGAATTTTGGGAATTTTATCTTTTTCAGGTAAAAACTATTTTTACAGGATTTTTTTTTTTTAAGTTTACAGTCCCTTTAAGTGTTTTATAGTGAAGCAGCTATAAATACTTTGCATGAGATAAAACAAATAATTACTTTAAATGTCCTCCAGCAGATTCAAGGATTTTCTTATCAGTTCAAGGACAAAACCCCATTGTTGGGAAACAAACTCAACAAGAGAAAAAGTTAGCTTTTTTCACTTAAAAATGCACCAACATTATTTACATCACCCTTATCACAAGCAAACTTACCATTAGTTCACATGTGATTGTTAAACTGATTGTTGCTCCATCCGATTAAATTTGCACTTCATTATATTATCAGGTACCCCTTGCCAGTAAAATACTTAGTGAATACACTGATTGATACCATTTTGTTACAAGTCTACAAAATGTACAAGAAGAGGTATAAACACAATGTTTGTATAGAGTAAGGTTTAGAGATGTAGCAAAATCAAGCAGTGCAATACAGCAAGTAAACTGGTAAATATAAAAAAAATGAATTGACAAGAAACAGTTTGCAAAATTGTAATCTTATCTCTCTCATTTTATGTAACAATAACAAAAAAAGAAAGTTAATCCTTTTTTTTTTTTTTTTTTTTAACTGACAAGAGTACACTTATAATCTTCACTACCCAAGAGCACATGTAAATACTGTGCAATTTAAAAAGAAATACATACAGGTTTTACATATAGATATTTCATTTTCAGCAATTTTGTGCTATGCTATCATGTAATCTAAAATGGCCAGATTTCATTATCAATAGTGTCATGCCCACTTGATGCATGCAGTAAATAGGTTTTAAAACCCTGTAACAGATGGCAGCAACATGGCCATCATATGAATGTTCTTCATGTCCAAGTTCAAACTACAGAACTATCACTGTATTATAAAACATCAATTACCACACACACCACATTATGAGCTTTAAATGCACAAACATATGAACATTTTGAAAACAAGCAAATCAAGATATAAATGTTTTCATAAATATCATAGATACAGCTACACCAGTCCTAGTTTGTCATACAGTGTAGCATTAAACATATAAAAAATACACGTGTTAACCTTTATATAACCAGATACATTATTATTACCATAGTGTTTTGATACTTCTGATATAAGAGTAAGAGATGCATTTTATTAAGGGTTTTAATCTATCAACTGACCAGCAAATGTTTGCATAAGCAACCACAAATCTACAGAGTGAGTTTAATCAGAGTAGAAATGATAAATACAATACATCTTTGTATGTGTTAGTTGAAACCCAACATTAAAACTAAAACGAATTCATCCAACAGCACACAAAGACCAAAAAAACACAGTAAACAACAGTATTGTTTGTGTGTGTGTGTGGGGGGGGGGGGTACAGGCTACTCTTTATTGTTTTGTAAGAAGCTAATTTTAATACTCATCTATTTGCAGTCATATGAGGGCTTTACCATATACCCTCTTACAATACCGCATATAGATCTGACCAGTGGCACAAAACTGCTTATTGACATCATATTCTCCACCGCTGTACACTGGATGAAATAGTAGAATAAATGCCATGTATTGGAATACAAAGTAAATCTGGTAAAACCTACTCTGTAAAGAACGAACCTAACAAATGCAGGGTCTGTGCATAAAAAGGTGACAAATGGGGAGATGTGAACTGTAGCTACAAAACAAACTGCAGGTTAAACCTTAGAAATAAAATAAGCCTGCCAGATCATTTTACACTAAAGGCACACGAGATTAAAAGCAGGACTTCATTGCAAGGAAATCAGCCAAACTACTCCTAAACTGTGTATTAAATACGGTGGGTTGTTTTTACCACAAAACTAGATCATCAACTAATTCAAAACACTCATTTCAGCTGATAAAACAGAAAAAAAGGCAAAACAAACAAAACCGAAGACGATTCTAAAAGCAGAAAACTAAGCAGCACTGTGCAATATTCCCCAGCTTTATACAGAAGAAAAGTAACAGTTTATTCCATAAGTCATAAAAAGCAATTGCCAATAATCACCCGTAAAGTGCAACAGTAAAGTGCACCCATTAACGAACAATGCACTTAATTAGTACTAGCTATAAGCAGCCAATGCTAACAAAAGCAGCGCAGGCGATTACCAAGGCACTATATATACAGGTTATTTTCCTAGTTCAAACATAGAAATGAGCGTCCCCCGGGTACGACACATAGGAAAACCCTTACCTGCACTATGCAGGTGCACGAATTGCACGGGAGAGGGGTTCGACAACACAGGACTGTATATCCCCAGCAATCCGGAGAACACGACTCACTCTTTCCCTGAAGCAGCGTACAACAACTAACCCCTCCCCTGGTTCTTCCGCAGCCTCTCTCCCAAATCGTCACTTAAGGTGGATTATCACAATTACTGCACTCAAATTGCAATTGGTTTCATAACTATGAAAATGAACTTCATACTTTTCTGCGTGAATAGCAAAAAGAGAAGTAAATCAAGGGCTACAAAAGGATAGGTAGGATATGTGGGATTACATATAAATGAAGGGTGCTGAACGTGGGAAGGGGCAAGAGGGAACAAACGCCCCCAATGGAATTTTGTTTTAGCTTTTAATACTAAAACCGCCCCAATGGAATTTTCTTTTACCTTTTAATGCTATGAGCTATAATTTTTAAAATGATGTGCAGCTTATCAGCACTATGGAATCTTATGCCACATTACAAATAATAATAGCAGCATTAATAATAATTATGACACTGGTATTATTTTGCTATGGCATTTCCTTTTTTGCACCCCCCCCCCCATACCCTTGCTGGTGAGATTTTAGCCAGTGTTGTAGATGATAGTATAGATTTCTAAACAATAATTACAA
This sequence comes from Bombina bombina, assembly GCF_027579735.1. NCBI lineage: Eukaryota > Metazoa > Chordata > Amphibia > Anura > Bombinatoridae > Bombina > Bombina bombina. Next base: position 839,283,868 of record NC_069503.1, on the reverse strand, counting down.
AAGTGATGTGAAAGTGGAAGTGATACTTCTGATACCTAACCTAGGAGTATATACCAATCTTTCAGTAATCACAGTCTGAAATCAAAATGTTCTACTCAGCTAATAAAATCTCTACATAACTCATCTGCATGAATAATTTAAATGGACATTAAAAACTTTGAGATGTTAATATAAAATGATAGATCATAGATATAAAAAAACTCTACAATATACTTTAATTATTTATTTTGTCCCCTTTATTTTTCCTGTAATTCCATTTTGAAATTGGGAACTTTTCAGTTCCTGTTAGATATGGAAGTCCAGAACACTGTTATATTCCACACAGCCATTGGCTGCACACTCTAATGACCTATTTATAACTGTTCCTAATTGGCCACAGCAGATAAAGTAACCTAACTTACATTTTCTTCTTATTATTTTATTGAGGTTCATAGATAAAGTTACAGACATTATTTGAAACATATTCACATCTCTGTCAACAGAACATACGTATTACAGTCTCACATATACAAAAAGAACAGCATGATATGTGAAATTTATCTTCCAAGAGATGATGTCATAATAATAAACTACCCTCTTTACTGTAGCCATTTGTACAATAAATATTGCAAATTTCTAGTCTGTTAAAGGCAGCACCCATTGTTTTATAGACACTAACACTTTAGCAGGGTGCATTTCAAGTTCTGAGAATTAGAAATTGCTCAATTGTTAGAGCTAAATTCACTGAAAGGGGGGGGGGTACATCATAAAAATATATTTCAGAGTTGTTTTATTATGAATAACTGAACACTTTATATAAAGATCTCAAGATGTTTATTGCCCCTTTAAAATCTTTGTCATCTCTAACTACAACTAACCCCAAATTATGACAAAGCTTGGCCTCTGTAACCACAACAAACTCAGGCTCTAGGCCCGATAATACTCACTACATTACACCATTATCACATCCTCCTCAGCTACCATGGGTTATCAGGCACATTACTGGTTAAGACATGAAGGTTTAATATTGCCTTTACTGTGTCTTTAATGCACTGTAGAGATGTTATGGTTAGAGCTCAATACAGGTCTAGGGAGATCAGGGATACCACAGGTATCTCCAACCACTAATAACACTGATCTTCTTACATGACCTCAACAGTATTTTTTTAGTTTAGTTATTAAATAAAATATATATCTTTAGTTACATTTTTTTTAATTAATACAAATGATTTATGAGCATTAAACAATGCCCATCATAACAATTACATAATTAAATGGAACTTGGAACATATTAAAACAAGCAGTAATTTGTTCAGTAACTGAGCAGAAATTGTACTAATCCACCTTAAATAATTAAAGGAGACTAAGATTTAGGACAAGGTAAGGATTGTGTAGGAGTAAAATGGATATAAATTCTTCCCTGGCAGAATCTTTATAACTATATTTTTAAATGTTGTATTCAAAGGCAGAGCTGTCAAGTCACAATATTATGCAGCGTGACACATTATTATGAGTGTCTTCTCCAGAGATCACACTATAAATAACCTTTTCCCACCCTGAAAAGGGAGTCCAAAATGGGATTGTGCTGTTCTCTTGTGTCACCCATAGGAAAATAGTAATATACAATAAGGTATTTATTCACAATTATTAAAGGTTCTGACTGTTTCAGTAATAGCTTTCTCTTTGAATTGGGGCTCAGGCACAAAAAATATAAGACGTAGGTATTTGGGTTCTTCGCTAGCATCCGAATGTAGAAGACAGCCGATTGTGCGCCACATTTACCATAAAGACACAACTCAAAGTTTGGAAATGTGAAAAACAATGAATGTAGAACTATAAAATGTGTGTATGAAAAAAAATAAAAAATAATAAAGACTCCCATGCTGTTTATTTGTATTTTTATTTTACATTTGATTATGGTGGCATTTTCCCATAAGTAGGTATTTATACTAAAGCTAAAGTTATTTTCTAAAAGTGCTTAGTTTGCAGAAGAAAAAATGGTTGGATTTGTTCAGATACCTCACAGAACAAACGCTAATATTGATGTTTAAATTCAATAAGTGGGTTAAAATACCTTAGCAGTGAAGGGAGAATAAATATTGTTTAATACATTTTTTCCCCCAGGGAATGATCTATAATTGAAAGCAGGGTGTTAGTAATCTGTAAATAGCAACAGATATGTTTATATGAAAGCAATTTATTACGCTATTAAATATGAAAATTATGTTATAAACTGTTTTTTGTTTTTTTCTTCAAAACTGGCAGGTCTGCAAAGGACATATTGTATAATGGTTATATTTCTCCTTGCACTTGAACTCATGAGAATTTTACATAGCATTTCACAGGATTTTCAGATTTGAGACCAGATCATTATAAAACCCAGTAACTGTGTTTGCATTGCATTTAAGAACACAACAGACACTTTCCCATATTGCACTGGTTTTCAAACCTGTCTTGAGGCCTCCCCAACAGGCCAGGTTTCCATGTTTACTAAGCAGCTGATTATTTCACCTGTGCTCTAGTTCAGCTATCCTCAAAATCTGGCCTGTTAAGGAGGCCTGAGGACAGGTTTATAAACCAGTGCCATATTGCATTTAAAAGAGTGTCTGCTCCCAGCCCATTTCACTGTGTGTTCCAGCTATCCTCATCAACAGTTACATAAGCTTTGAAGAGAGGCTAGTGAAACTGTGTAACTGGGTCTGTTTCTCTAGAAAAAAGGTGCTTGAGAGATGACATGATTACTTTATATAAATATATTCACGACACATATACAGAGATGGCGGAAACTCTGTTTATTCCAAGAAAATTATTTGTGACAAGAGGTCACAATTTAAGGCTGGAGGAAAGGAAATTTAAACTCCAGCAATGTAAACATTTTTTTCACTTTAAGAGCAATCAAATTGTGGAACTCATTACCTAAGGAGGTAGTAAATGCCAATACCTTAGATATATTTAAAAATGATTTAGATACATTTCTGGCTATAAACAGAATTCAGAGATGTGATTGCTGGTGTTAAATGGGTCACCTTTATAATGGGATTAATTAAAGGATTACTTTCTGTTATAATTTTTAAGATAAACAACTAACATATTAAAGTTAATAAACATTAATTAAAACCTACTGATCTATATTTTCTCCAAAACGAAGTTTCATAACGTTCTAAAAGTTATATCTTTTATTCGCTGATGATGTCACGTTATCCTGCCCACTATTTTCAGCACTGAGTGTTCAAAATACTTAAACCAATAACTTTGTGTTTAAAGCGCAATTTTGAAACCTAGGTATTGTAAATTGATTGGTACAGAGCAAAGGATACCCACGGAGTGGGTTTGGAAAACAATTAAATTTGCAGACAAGATTTCTGATATACGGTAGAGATATGTTAATGAAATGCTTTTGATAAAAAGCGTATTTGGGGTAGTTAGTTAGTAACAGGCATAGAAAATATTTACTTACAGTGGCCCTTTAAAGCTCAACTGGAGCTTTTATTTTAAATATATTAAGATTTGTAAACGTTGAACTCAATGGACTTGTCTTTTTTCCACCTCATCTACTATGTTACTATCTATTAATCTACTTTTTACCTCTGTGATTAACCTGTTTCTAAGCCTCTGCACATTTCCCCCTTATTTCAGTTCTTTTGACAGACTTACATTTTACATTTTAGCCAATCAGTGCTGACTCAAAATAACTCCACGGGAGTAAACACAAGGTTATCTACATGGCACGTATGAGTTAGCTCTGTCTAGCTGTGAAAACCTGTCAAAATCCACTGAGATAAGAGGTGGCCTTCAGGGGCTTAGAAATTATCACATGAGCCTACCTAGGTTTAGCTTTCAACAAAAAATACCAAGAGAACAAAGCATTTTTGATGATAAACGTAAATTGGAAAGTTGTTTAAAATTGCATGCCCTGAGTGGAATTTGGTTTCCAAGGAACTTTCCTAAAACTGTTAGGTAAATTATATAGCAATCTGAAGGCCGCACTTGTAGTTAACGGCCAAATCTCTACCCCATTCCAACTAGAGAGAGGCACCCGTCAGGGATGTCCATTATAGCCATTGTTGTTCGATTCGGCGATAGAACCACTGGCCATACACATGAGAAAGTTACTAGTAGGCATCCCAATACACACATCGCAAGTAAAAATCTCGCTATACGCGGATGATATGCTGCTATTTGTTAAAGACCCTGAATCCCCCATCTCTAACATAATGAAAGAAGTAGAATATTTTGGTAGCTTTTCAGATTTTAGATAAATGTAGAGAAATCAGAACTCTTATGGCTGTATAAAACAAAAACAGTTTCACCCTTAGATTCAATGTTAAAGATAGTCATTCGCTCATTTCGATACCTGGGTTTTTTTTTTTGTTTTTTGTTTTTTAAATTTTTTTAAATTTTTAAATTTTTATTGAAATATCATTCGGGGGTACAGAAAGAAAAAAAAATAGGGGAAGTCAGTTGTTATCACATTGATTACACAGTAATAAGGGTAAGGAGCCGATTCATCATACGCGTATTAGAGGCCAGTACACTGCATTCTAATAAGCCATTACACAAAAAGGAAATTAGAATTTTACAAGCGCATAACAATCAGTGAGGAAAACATCAAGAAAGAGGAAAAAAAAACAAAAAAAAAACAAGAAAAAACAAAAAAACAAAAACAAAAAAAAAACATCTAAATCTTGATGTCAATGTAAATTAACCTTGCTAATACCCTAGAACCTCCTAGAGTAGTCAATCAGCCAGAACCCAGAGTAACGGGGGGTCTGAGGGCGGGGTGAAGAGCAAAGAAGAAACGGCTAAAAAATTTATACTTTCCAACTAGATGGGAATAATCCAAGTTCAAAATGCTGGATAAGCCAGCTAGAATCCCTTAGTGGGGCAATTAACTGTAGTTGTGCATCTAAAGGGAGAGTTATAATTACTTTTTCCCATTTAACAAAAAATCCTTGAATTGACTTATCACTAAAGTCTCTTAAATTAAATTGTTCCATCGTGATCTGGTTGTGCATTTTATTTAAAAACTCCTTGAATTTAGGTTCCCGGGAGGACTTCCAGTTCCTGAGGATGACATTGCGTCCCACTAGGATTATTGTGTTTATAAGTCTCGAATTCGGATAGGGTTCCTCATGGTTTAACAAGAAGAAAATATATCTCGGCTCTAGAGTGAAATTACAAGCCTCTATTTTATTCAGCCAGAAACATACTTTACTCCAGAACTGCATTGCTTTGGGGCAACTCCAAAAACAGTGCATTTCATCTGCTTCTCTGGCATTACATTTAGGGCAATTAACTTCCTTTTTATACCATTTTGACATTTTATCTGGTATAATATATAATAGATTGATTAACTTAAAGTGAGATTCTCTCCAATCTATAAAAACTTGTGTTTGATCGACTAGTTTAAAACTTTGAAGAACATGTCCTTTAGTGATTTTTAGAGATTTAACCCATTTCCTCTCTAAATCATCAATATAAATCAATCCATGATGTTTAATAAGCATATTATAGGGGATTGAGATGGAAAGTTTCCCAGCATGGTATAGTCTAATCACATCTTCTAAATCCCCCAATAAGGGTCTAGAATCATCATCTGCACATAAAGTTGCGATCCAATGCTGTGCCTGGAGATACGCAAAGAAGGAAGTTTTTGCTATGTTGAAACTGGTTCATAACTCTGCAAATGTCTTAATTGTTAGGGATTCGTTTACGCAAATATCTTTTACATTTAGGAGGCCATTCCTGGTCCATGTAGAAAAAACTTTATATGTAATCCCCGGGAGGAAGGCCGGGTTTCCTACTAAAGGAAGAAATTCAGATCTACGAAAATTGATATGCATTTCAGAGCAAAGTTTCTGCCATGCCAGAATTATATACTTAAAAGTGTACAAATGTGACTAATTGACTGGTAAACTCACAGCTGGGATATGTATCAATGCTTTGAGTGAAAATGGTGCTACCAACTGTGATTCTAATTCAAAAAAGGAGACATGTTCTTTTTCTGTTATCCAGTCTAATACGAATTTGGTAAGTACAACATAATTATAAAACTGAAGGTTAGGCAACGCCAAGCCACCATGTGCTTTTAAGAAAGATAATTTGGCCAATGAAATCCTAGCTTTCTTCCCATGCCATATGAATCTAGTAAATAACATTTGTACAAATTTTAAATCCTTTTTCCTAATCAGAAGAGGCAAATTCTGTAATAAATACAGTAATTTTGGGAATAGAATTGTTTTAATTAGCATTACACGAGCAGAAAGAGAGATGGGAAGATTATGCCAAGCTAATAATTTCTGTTCAAACAAATCTATACATTTCCGAAAGTTTAGATCATACCATAATGAAGGGTTATTGCTTAATATGATACCTAGATACTTAATTTCTTGTACCTCTTTAAAAGGATGTAGGATGTGATTCTTAGGTTTGTAAATCCAAAGCAGTTCTGATTTCCCCCAATTAATTTTATACCCTGAAATTGAACTAAATATTTCAATGATCTTTAACAATTGGGGTATAGCTTGTTTAGTGTTACTTAGATAAAGCAGGATATCATCTGCGAATAGTGATGTCACAAAGTTCTTATCCCCCATCTTGATTCCTGTTAACTCTTTTCTTAATAGTATTGCCAATGGCTCTAAAGATAAATTAAACAGTAGGGGGGAGAGAGGGCAACCCTGGCGTGTACCTCGTTGGAGAGTGAAACTCTCAGATATCTCCCCATTAATAATAATAATAGCAGATATTGGGGTCTGATATAGTGAGCCTATAAAATCATAGAAATTCCCTATAAGACCAAATCCTTTGAGCGCATTAAACAAATGGTCCCAAACTATGCAGTCGAACGCCTTCTCGGCTTCGACCGTAAGCAGGGCTAAATCGATACTATGATGCAACTTTTTTTTAATTGATCTATTCCAAAAATGATCAATAACTAACATCGCTTTTCGAAGGTTTTTCACTGAGTTTCTTCCAACCATGAAGCCTGCCTAGTCCGGATGTATTAATGGCTCCAGGATATGCTTAAGCCTATTTGAGATGATGGCCGTTAGAAGCTTATAATCTTGGTTTAGTAAAGATATAGGCCTATAAGAAGACAATATTTCGGGATTTTTATCCTTTTTTAAGATCAACGCCACATTCGACGCTGAGAAGAACCTCGATCGCAATTGTTTTTTGATGTAGTACTCATTGAAAAGGAGCGCTAGTGTAGGCAGAATTTGATCGTGTAGGAGTTTATAAAACTCGGATGGGAGAGCATCCGGACCTGGTGTCTTATTGGACTTGGCCTGTTTAATTGCATCTGAAATAGGTTCATTCAACCGGCTTAAGTCCTGGGGATCTATTTTAGGTAGCTCTATACCTTTCCAGAATTCTTTTTTATTCTCTAAATTAACTACTCCTTCCGAATAAACCTGTTGAAAATATTTAACAAACTCGCTTCTTATCTCAGAAATATTGGTGATTCTTCTGTCCCCAATCTTAATTGTAGCTATGAAATTCTTCTGCGACCAACCTTTAGATAGTTTTGCCAAATATTTTGCAGAATTGCCGTAGTGACCTCTGAATCTAGCTTTTTGCTTTTGGATTTCTAATGCTAATCCTTGCTTCAGGAACAAATCTCTTTCTACTCGCGCAGCATTATAATTAGCCCAGGAAATCTGGTTTGGATAGTTTTAATATTTCTTATAAGCATTTTTAACCTGATTTGCTAATTGTTCTTCCCTATTTTTTTTTTCTTCCATTTGCATAGATACGCTTTGATCTTGCCCCTCAAAACTGCTTTCGCTGTTTCCCACAGAATTTCTGGTTTATCGCCGTATGCAGCATTAATCTGGTAAAATTCTTTCCAACTGGCTTGTAACCAGTTCTTAAATTTAGAATTATTAGCTAAATATTGAGGGGAAAAAAAACATAAATTATATGCGCCTGGCGAGCGCAATGCATTAATTTCCAAAGTGATAATTGCATGGTCGGAGATGACAATCTCACCTATATCTGTTTTAATCTCTAAACTGAACATATTGTTAGATATTAAGAAACAATCTATTCGTGAGAAAGATTTAAATGACTTCGACTTGCAGGTATATTCTTTACTGTCAGGGTGTTGCAGTCTCCATACATCTTTAAGAGCAAGCTTGTAACCAAAATTCTGTAAAACCTTCGCTTCCCTGTTATGTCTAGACCTTTGCATGGAGTTTGACCTATCTAGACTAGGGATGGATGTCATGTTGAGATCTCCAGCCAATATAATATTCTTCCCTAAAAAAGGAAGTAATTGCAGGCTCAACTTCTCCCAGAATCCTCTATCCAAGGAGTTTGGACCATATACATTGCACAAAATAAAATGACACTTATTAATCAAGATTTCCAAAATCTGAAATCTTCCTTCTATGTCTAATACCTGGGATATAATCTGATAGGAGAGTTGTTTATTGAACAATATGGCCACTCCTCTTTTCCTTTTCTCATACATTGTTGCGGATACCTCTCCCACCCATTTAGTTTTCAGTTTAAGTAATTCGTGAGATTTCAGGTGGGTCTCTTGGATAAATGCAATGTCGGGCCTATGTTTCCCCAATTCCTTAATAATAAGTTTCCTCTTAATTGGGGAAGTTATACCCCCCGACATTCCACGAGATTACTTTGAGTTTATCCATCATTTGCATCAGGAAAGAAAAATAAAAACATCACACTGTAACTTTTCTGGTCCATTAAAAGAAAGAAAAAACTGTAAAAAACAAACAAAAATGAAAACCAATGTAGACATATATCCAAACACAAAAACAATATCTCTCCCCCCCTTCTCTGGGATCGGCTGATTCTCAAATATAGTCCTAACATCACAATAAAATAAACATAGCATTTCTTTATTGCTTACAAATCCACTTTGGAAATTATGGATCTTACAGATATCTAGCACAAAATTCCTGAGCCTCTGTTTGATTATTTAATGTTATTGAGGAACCTTCTTTTTCAAAAATAATTTTGGCATGGTATATTAATCTTGCATTAAAATTAGCCTTAATCAATCTTGAACAGAATGGAGACATCTCCCTCCTTTTGGATAGGGTCTCTGCAGAGAAGTCTGCAGTCTTGAAAAATTAATATTTTGTGCTGAGCAATCATTAAACCATTATTTTTACGATAGTGCCTAAGAATATTTATTTTATCCTGGAAATTCAAAAATTTTATAAGTACCGGTCTTGGCCTACCAGTACCTTCCTGGTTATTCCTAATTGGGCCGACTCTGTGAGCCCTCTCTATCTGCACTGGGACATCTTCTACAGTGAGCCCTAGTACTTGCGGCAGCTTAGAGGAGGCAAAGGACAGCAAGTCCTGGTATTCTAATGTTTCAGGGAGGCCCACTATTCTCAGATTGTTACGGCGGGCCCTGTCCTCTAGCTCCTCCAATCTGGAATGCAATAGATTGATCTGTCTGCTCTGTGATACACTCGACTGTTCTTGTACAGTAATACGGTCCTCTATGTCCGAGACCCTCGCTTCAACCTCTGCCATTCTTGTAGCGAATTGCTTAACCTCTCCTGAAAGACTTGCAATATCCTGTTTAATTGATTCAAACTGTGGCATGAATAATTCAGCAATCTGTTGAAGTAACTTCGTATTATCTAGAGTACTCGATGGAGGGTAATTTGTGGCTTCTATACTAGTATCGACCTATTTAGCCTTTCTCTCCTTGTGTTTAGGCGCCATTGTTGGCGAATTATTCTTAGAGTGTAAGACAAATTTTTCCATATGGAACAGAGATCGTCCCGTTCCGTCCAATAAATTGTGAAATGCACCCGTGTAAGCTAATAGTGCAGGATGGCTTAAGCCAAATGCAAAAAAACAATTAGAAGAATTTCTCTATCAAAAGATCCGTGCATAGAAAAGGAGATCTAAAGTGTTAAATCCATATACTCTATATCGTACGGGCCAAGGACAGGCCACCCGCACCTAAAGAGTATCTAAAAGAAGAAAGTGAAATTACCAATAAAAAAGTGTAGGTGAACCACAAAACTCATAAACCCAGCAGTGTCACTCGTGCAAAATAGTGCATAAAGTGAAGTAAAGAACCAAAAGAGAAAAAGAAACAAAAAGGAGAAAAAGGATGAAGCCAAAGCGAGAAACTCACCCAGAGAGTGAAAATAGGGGAGAGGTAAGGCAGCACTAATCCACAGATCGCTCAGTTATTTTGACGTAACCAACCAGGGCCTTATCCTAAAATATATATAAGCTTATTCTCAAGAGCCTCTTCTAGAGTATCTATTTCAAATTAATTCACAACTATCCAAATTACCACTTTGTATAGCTGCTGTTTTCACCTAGATTAACAGTCACTGTTTTAACAATATTTACTACATTTAAAGAACATCATCATGATATTAAGTACTTTTAACTAAGTTAACCATCTTGTTCTTTGCTCTTATTCCTGACAATAACTACAACAGTATATGTAGTACACTAGAATACATGCATCTCAATTTCTAACTTATAATCACAGACCAATTTAATTTGGCACTTCTTACATTTCATAAAACAACTTATACTAACAATCCGTCCTCCTACCACAATACTTAAAGGCAAGGTAAAGTTGAGTGCACTCGTTAACTACCTGTTAAAGTACATATAAAATTAGCCAAAGTTTCATTCATCAATTTTGCTATATCTTATTGTAAAACCGCTATTCTTACTTTATAAGTTGCATCTGACAAGAATTTATCGTCCGCCCGACATTTCTCATTAATTGATTGACACTCGACTAATACAGTGTCCTCTAATCAGCGTTTTCCCCCCGGGGTGGTGAACACAGCAAATACTACGTCAGACGAGGGCAGAGCGCATGCGTCCGACTGAAATCTTCTCCACTATACACTGTGCTCGTTTGCGAGACTATGTTTCTGCCGAAAGTTGCGCATGCGCAGTTGAAAATTTGATCGTGCATGCGCAAACTGCCGACGTAGAGAGCGGGTGTGTCAGTACTCTAAGATGAGACACAGAAAAGCAGCTGGGAGGAGTTTCATAAGAAACGGTAGGGAAAATAAAACTTATGTTTCTGAAAAAAAAATACTTTGCACAATTAAAAAAAGTTAGCGACTGCATTGCAATTATAATGAACAAACAATATGTGTTTTCATATGCAAGCAACTTTACCTTTACTTTAATTATACTTTGTTAAGGCACCTGTTTTTTTCCAATAATCACTATGACAGGATAATAATCCTAATAGCACCAGCGTAATCCCAACAATTCCAACCTTTCCTTACTAACAGAATACAGTAATTCCTTATTCTTGGCACCCAACAATATTCAACAGATTACTTCTTTACATAGACTTTATTCAAACATATTTCCCCACATGAGCTGGTAGTCACACACCGTCCACCATTATCCTCTGCTCAGCAAGGGAATAGTCACAGGTTACTTGTTTTGCTTCTCCAATCCCTTAGAGAAGCACTTTATTTAGCACCAAAAAACGATAATTATGATCCAGTCAAAGCATCTTTCTAAACTTTAACTTCGTTGGTACCAATTAGAGCCAAAATGCCCTGTTCTTTTTCCCAGTGAATTTAGATAAACTCCAGTAGGGCCAGTCCCAAATCCTTAAAATAGAAAAGTGACAGTCTGCATCCCCTGTAGCCCGCAGCGCCTCTAATCAAGAATGAGGTCTTCAAATGCTATCTAGCATATTGTTTCTTAATTTAGAACCATCAAGGGCAATCTTCATGTATTCCTCAGTGTTTTAAGCTTAATCTGCAGACAGCATGTGCTTTTAAACAGGCAGTATTACACAAATTTTGTCCTTTTACTTGCTTTCGTACTGCTCAAATGTAATTGTAAAAGTATAGGCTACTCACCAGCTCCATATGTATGGGTAGCACTCTTACCGCTAGCAGTCCCTTGCTTTTACATACGTGATCCTCTGGCTGTGTAATAGATGCTCCGGAACTCCGGTGTGTAACAGTCTGGAACCAGGCCAGCTAACTTGATACACCGCAACCCAGGGAAGGCGATCACCACTTCATGATACCTTTAGGGAGCCACACTCCTGTGTTCCGACAAGCCACCATAGCCTCCTGTACGTGATCCTCTGGCTGTGTAACAGGTGCTCCGGAACTCCGGTGTGTAACAGTCTGGAACCAGGCCAGATAGCTTGATACACTGCAACCCAGGGAAGACGATCACCACTTCATGATACCTTTAGGGAGCCACACTCCTGTGTTCCGACAAGGACAAGGATACTTTTTAACAAGCCACCATAGCCTCCTGTACTCGCACCTCGTCCTTAGCCAGCGACACGACCTGTTCCCGGTCCGCCTTACTCAGCTAAGGTCAGATGTATTTCCAGCGCTGAAGATATGTGGCTCTGCTGTGAGCCCAGCAGCAAACGAAGACTTCCCTGCCTGTAATTGGACCGCGTCGGCCCGCTGCCCTTACTGCCACCCGTAGAGTGCAGCCAAGGGATCCAGGCGTCTTGGGTAGATTTCCTGGCTCTTTCGGCATCAGAGCCCACAGTCAGCGTGCGAGTGCTTGCTGACTCCACCCATCCGGATTGTACAAGTTGTTTAACCCAACGAACCAAGGAGGGCTTAAATTGCCAAATATAAGATGGTACAACTGGGTGGTATTGTCAAAGATAGTGATAGATTGGATGACTAGGCAAGGAAATTTTACACTCCCAGAACTCGAGGAAGGATTGACATCCCCTATTGCATTATGATCTCTCCCATTCCTTAATATAGCACAACTCCCAGATAGTTTAAGGAATAATATAATTTTTAAAGGACCCATTATAGTATGGAAAAAAATGGAAAAAATGTAGGGAGACAGAGCACAAAACTCATCCCTCTGAGGGGAAACTTAGACTTTCTATCAGGCTTAACAGGAGGTCCATACAAGCAATGGGAGTCACAGGGTCTAGTAGTAGTAGGGAAACTTCTAAATAAAGCAAATAAATGTGTCCTGACTTTTGAACAGATAAAATAAAAGTTCAATATACCACAAAACCAATGCTTTTTATACTTTCAAATTAGACACTACGTTAATAAACTTATCAGAGAAGACACAACTATTTAGGATACTTCCCAGCAGGGCCGTCTTTAATATTGACTGGACCCTGGGCAAAAATTTTCTTGCCCCCCCCCCCCCCATGCAATTTCGCTCTCCACCCCAACATCCCAAAAAACAACTAAATCATTTTATTTTTTTTAAATTATTAGCCCAGCAGTGGATTATCCACTGCTGAGCTAATCATTTAAAAAAATTAAATAAATTGCAATATGTGAAACTGGACCTAAGCAGTACTAATAAGTAATTAAATATATAAATTCCTCCACTGTGGATTCATTTAATATGCTTTTGAATGTGATTCTGGTGTAAGGTTAGCTGGTTAAAGAGATTTAGGGCAGCCAAAAGGAGCAAAGCAAGGTAAAGACTGAGGAGGAAGCATGGAGGTGCAGTATAAGTTTACTGACTGGAACAGCAGAACTACTATGGGAAGCTGTAAAATCTGAGACAGAGAGAAAACAAAAATTATAAAAATAAACCTAACATTAAAGTGTGAAGTATCAGCATGACACTATACATCAGCCACAGCAGCACATGTCACTTCTTTGCTAGGGACAAGTTCCCTCTCACCTTGCACTAGACAATGCTGCATGGGGAGGTGTGTGTGTACACTCACTTATTCTTCCCACTGACACCTTTCTACAAAGCACTGTTCCCCTAACAAACTTCAGTTAGTTGATCTTAGGGCCACAGCAGAAAGAGCAGGGCTAAGGGGACCAGCAGACTGGATGCTGTCTATCCAAGGATGCATGGATACAGTGTGAGATGAGTCACACAGCCTCAAGACTGAAGAGAGCAGTGTATGCTGCTGCACAGATGCTCAAATCCTCACGTGCTTGCCGCTCCAGCTTTCTGCTGCATGCGCCTACAGTCAGCCCTACCCAGAAACAATTCCCACCACCAGAGCAGTTACCTGGTAACAGTGGTAACCCCAGTAGGACCTTTTATGATGCAGTGGGAATGGCTGGATGCCGAGTTAGGGCTTTGCATTCAGTGCTTTTGACTGTGACAGTATTAGGACTGAATGTGTGTGTTCCCCATGTCACATCAGCAGTCTGGTATGAACCATAAAAAAAAAAAAAAATATTTTTTTTTTTTTTTTTTAGGACTCTTGGGCCCCTCAACAGAAACTGGGCCCTGGGCAGCTGCCCCTTTTGCCCTGTGTTAAAGACGGTCCTGCTTCCCAGTGGGATACTCTCCATACACTGGAAAAGCAGGGATATAGATCAATATCTTTACAATATAATCTGCTCGTGGAAGCAAAGGCAGACATTGCTATAGATCAGAGCTTTCCAAACTTTTTATGTTGGTGACACACTTTTTAGACCTACATCATTTCGCGACACAGTAATTCAGTTGTACTAGCAAAAAGGAGGTTAAACTAACTGTTTTAAGAGATACGGACACATACATGAATTATATAATAATGAAATGTATTTACAAGTAACAGTAAGTATGTGCAAGAATTAAACAAAAGTTTAATAACACCAATAGCTACTTGATATTTTAATGGGATGTATGAGGTTGATGGGATGAACACAATTTCTGAATATTTGGTGGAATATTAGATAAAGACACTCGCATTTCATCATCAAGCATTTCTTAAGCTTCCACTTCCTATCTATATATCAAGAGCAGGAGCAGCAATGCACTACTGGGAGCTAGTTGCAAAAAACCCCACTGACTTCAGCTCAGCATTTAAGCTGCCGCCCTCAGAGCTCGGTGAGTCTGATTGACTACTGCCCGCGCTGCAAACACACTGCTCTCCCACTCCCTGACTATACATGCAGTCACAAGCCAATTAAGGAGACTACACGTGCAGTCCGGAACCAATGTGCCACCAATGGGAATAGTTTCAGTTCCCACTGAGCTGCGCCAATAGGTTAAGATGATCTGTCCCCCCCTAGGTATCGATCACGTGTCAACCATGTGATATGCGTAGCAAGTCGGAAACCAAAAAAAAAAAATAAAATTAAAAAATTTGTGCTGAAGCAGGGACACACCTACACACTGCTGCCGACACACTAGTGTGTCCCGACACACAGTTTGGAAAGCACTGCTATAGTAGACTTGACTAAGGAGGACATTATTCAAAGCTTTAAAAGAGTAAGGTCGGCAACTATCTCAGCGGACCTCAGAGAAACCCAACACAAATTAATGCACAAGGCCCCAAGGCAATGGGCTAAGTAGACAAGCTCAGATATGAACATATGTAGAAAGTGTCAGTTTCCGAACCCTTCTTTTACACATATGTTATGGCGTTGCCCAAAGTTAGTGAGGTTCTGGAAACAAACGGAATACTGGATAAAATTGGTAACGAAACAGGTTGTTAAAATTGGTTGGGAAGAGGTACTACTACTGAAAAAGGGAGAGCAAAATGTAGATCACTGTAAATTGATTAATAACATGTTATTGTTAGCTAGAAAGCTTATTCTGAAACTATGGCTGCATAGTGTAGCCCCAACGTTACAAGTACTTAAAGGTACATGAAACCCAAAATTTTTCTTTCATGATTCAGATAGAGAATACAATTTTAATTTTTAATTTTTATTATTCAGCATAATAACTTCCAACATTATGTTTTCGCCATACAAGGCCCATCTTTAACAGCAACAAAAAATTAAGTCAAAGCTTGAGTAACTTAATGATAGAACCTAAATTAACCAAATCTAGATTAACCATTAATAATACAATGATAATATTGACATAAATTAGGCCCTAACTATGCAAAGTTAAATAATTATCAGATATGGACCTAGATCATAAATAGAGGATTTAGGAAAATTAAACCAGGTCAGAATTGATCAACCAATATAAGATTACATTTAGCTGAATTTTATCTCTATAAAGGGGCCCCCCAACCCCTACAGGGAAAAAGAAAAGAGAACGGGATAAAACGACGTACATAAGATGAAAAAGAGAAAAGGGAGAGAAAAAAAAAAGAAAGAGAAGGAAAAGGGGGGAAGAGAAGACCCCCTCCCATTCACTCCCCCCCCGTCCACCTAAAGTATTATATTTGGCCAGATCTCAAGGAAATATACTCAGGACAGCATGTTGGGTCAGTTCTCACTTACTTAGTTGTTACCAGGCACCTAGAAGGATCAATTCAGAGTTTCTGAATGGAAAAATCAGATTGTTGATCTCTATGTCAGGCAGTGACCTAATAAACACTGACCATTTGCCAAAAAATTTTTTAATATCGGATTCGTTGTCTAGGTTGGTATCTCTTTGTTCTAATAAACATTGTTTTTTTAGACAATTTTTAATCTCTGGGATGGATGGTGTTGCTCTCAGCTTCCAGTTCTTAAAAATAAGGTATCTAGTTGCCAATATGGACAGAAGAATCACTTTTTCATTTGTATGTTGTACCAGACCAAATATAATTTGTGACTGTGTTAGAGCCACCAGAGGAATTTTGAGAGTTTTACTAAGCCAAAACTCTAGCTTCCACCAAAGATGCCTTATTTTAGGACATTCCCAGATCATATGCATTAAATTGGCTGCCGGAAACAAACATTTTGGGCACTTTTTGAAGTCAAGATTACCAATTTTGCTGCCTTTTTTGGGGGTAAAATACGAATTGTGTATAAGTCTAACATGCATCTCCCGCCAGGTAGCTGACAAAGTGGCCTGAGCCACTTTCTGAATTGATAATTGGACAGATTCAATATCAATGTTGGAGTGAGGTATCATCTGGTTCCATAGTGAAGTAATTTTCTCTAGCTCCGATTCACCTTTACTAGAGTTAATCAGTTGGTAGCACAGGGAGATGGATCTATGTCCAATTTTAAACAATGTTAACCAACTTTCCAGTTTGCCCAGGGACCAGCCTGCTTCTTTCATTAGCTCTGTAAGAAAATGTCTGCTTTGCAAATATGCATAAAAATCCTTTTTTTGAAGTCTTTTTTTAATTCCTCAAAAAGATTTAACACATTTTCTCTCTATATCAATGAAGTGTTGCACCCTATTCAGACCCTGATTATGCCAGGTCTTAAATGGTGTGGAGCTCGGGTTACCCAGTAGTGGCAAATGCTGTGAAATTTTGCAGTTTAAAGACAGAAGTTCCCCCACCTTCCACCATGCCTTTAACGGGTTAGAGAAAGTTTTGAGTAGTTTGATTTCTCTTGGTAGATCTTTAGGTGGACAATGAATTAATGCTAAAGGGAGATAAGGATAACATATTGTTTCGTCTAATAAGTTGTTTGTTACATAATCGCTATGGGAAATCCAGTCTGCCACCACTCGCACAAGGAAAGCATAATTATAGAAGCGGATATTAGGGAGTGCAAGACCGCCATTCTCTTTCAAAAGGGATAATTTATTTAAAGAGATCCTTGTTTTTTTATCCTGCCATATGAAATTACTAAGTACACTGTTAAGTGTTCAAACATCCTTTTCCAGCAGAATTAATGGGGTATTCTGAAGTATATATAGGAGCTTTGGCAGTAAAACCATTTTAAATAGAGCTATCCGACCAGAAATCGATATTGGGAGGCACTGCCAACTTCTCAATTTCTCCCTTATGTTTGTTAAGATTGGAGTAATGTTAAGATCATATAATTCCCCTGGTATAGAGGGAATACAAATTCCTAAGTATTTGAGAGAGTCTTTCACCAACTAAAAGGGATGTTAGAGGGGGAGTTGTTATTTTTTTCTGAGCCATAGCAGCTCTGATTTTGCTTCGTTGATCTTGTAACCCGAGAAATATCCGAACCGAGTGGCGATATCCAAAAATTTCGGTATACTGGTTTGAATATCGGAAAGATATAGTAATACATCATCCGCATAAAGAGCAATTTTTATGGTCTGGTTGCCTATTTTAATTCCTGGTAATTGATGTCTGACCATGATTGCCAGGGGTTCGATTGAGATGTCAAAAAGCAGGAGGGAAAGAGGGCACCCCTGCCGAGTTACCGTTCCAAGAGTTATCTGTAAAGAGACAATATTATTCACAATCAATCTTGTATTTGGTTCTTTATATAAATTCATGACGAATCTCAGGAACTCTCCCCAAAACCCGAAATTAGTTAGTGAAGTGAAAAGATGATCAAAATGAATTGAATCGAATGCTTTTTCTGCATCTATTGAGACAATGGCTAGATCAGGGGCGCCCTCCTCCCCCCGGCCTCCCAACGTCTCCATAATCCTGAAATATTCAGTTGTAACCAGGGCCTCTCTGATTTTTGTTGTAACCAGGGCCTCTCTGATTTTTGCAGAGGAGTTTCTTTTGTAAAGAAACCCAGCCTGATCTGGGTGAATGATATTAGCCAGTGATGACTGCAGCCGTCTAGCAATAATGGAGCATAGGATTTTGTAATCTACATTTAAAAAGGCAATAGGCCTGTATGATTCCTTGAGGGAAGGATCCTTCCCACCCTTCAAAATTAGAATAGTGTTAGAAGCCGAAAAAGAGGTGGCTACTGTATCTCCCTTAACATACATGCTATTGTATAAATTGTTAAGGTAAGGAACAATCTCACTGTTCATGATTTTGTAAAACTCATTCGGCAAACAATCTGGGCCTGGTGTTTTATTCGGGGGGAGATCTGTGATGGTCTTTACAATTTCCGTTTCCATTATTGGGGCATTAAGCGTGTCAATCATATCAGCTGAGATTTTAGGATAAGAGATTTCACTCCAGAATTGCATCGCCTGAGAGAGATTTGAGGCCCTGTAAGAGTACAGATCCTGATAATATCTAACAAATGCTTCCGCAATCTCTTTAGATTTCTTAAGGGAAGCGCCGTCCTGTTGGACGTTCTCAATGAAGGATTACTTTTTCTCCTTTTTAACCAGATTGGCCAAAAGTTTACCCGATTTGTTTCCAAATCTATATAGTCTGGCTTGAAGTTTTAAGTCTCTCTGTGTTTCCTGATAAACCGCAAAAGTGTCTCTAGCGCTCTTGGCTCTGATATATTTCGCCCAGTTTTTAGGCTATTTTTCCAGAAGAAAAGAGTTATAGGAATTGATAACTGAATTAGTAACTTCCTTTTCTCTTAACCTTATTTTCCTGAGTCTCAGAGCACTGTAAGCTATTATTTCGCCTATGAGAACTGCCTTCGCTGCTTCCCAGAAAACACGAGGAGAATCTATATGAGATTGATTATGTTGAACATAATCAGCAAACTTAAGTTTGAGCCAATTTTTGAACTTCAGATCAGAGGCAAGAAATGAAGGGAAGATGAAATGTGTTGATCTATTTTTAGAATGATTCAAATGAAGCTCCAAATAAATTGGGCCATGGTCTGACAGAAAGATGGGAAGAATACCTGTCTTTACTTCTGACCTGCATAGATTATTATTAATGAGGAATAGATCGATTCTAGACAGGGTTTTGTGTGCCCTGGATAGACAGGTAAAATCCCTGGCGTCCAGGTTCTGGAGTCTCCACACGTCCTTAATTGCAAGATTCTGCATGATTGACTTTAATAGTTTTGCTTCTAGATTGTCCCTTTTTTGTTTGGGTGATTTTGTTGACTGTCCAATGGGCAGTGAGGAGACATATTGAAATCTCCACCGAGAACCAGATGACCCTCCTGCACTGAAAGAATCTTGGCCTGTATCATGGACCAGAAGACTGGGTCCAGTCTATTGGGAGCGTAAATGTTGCACAGGGTAAAAATTTCTTTGTATATTTTTATTTTTATCAACACAAATCTGTCCTCAAGATCTGCTTCACTATAAATGACCTCTAGATTATTTTTTTTTTCCTATCAAGATGGCCACCCCTCTCCTCCTTCCCACACCCGGGGAAAAAAAAATTCTTTCACCTATTAGGATCTAAGTTTCAAAGACTCTTCTGAAGCCAGGTGAGTCTCTTGTATAAATGCTATATTAGTACCGAGTTTCCTCAGGTGTGTAAGGATAGATTTTCTTTTAATGGGGGTGGAGATTCCCCCCACATTCCAGGAAACTAGTTTAAGGTTTGCCATCTAGCATGAAAGAAGATCCGCTGTCCGAAAAAATGGAAGAAGGGAGTGAAGGGGGAGGGAGAGGAGCAAAGAAAAAAGAGAGAAAAGGAAAAAGGCAAGGGAAAAATAAGAAAAAAAAAATTAAAAAGGGAAAGGAAAACCCGCCCAATCACCGCACCTAGGCCAACAAAATCCATAGTCAGGTGACTTAAGAAACAAAAAAGTAAAAGACAAAAAAGAAGGAAAATACTAATTGCCTATTTTTGGCCTGGCAATTATCTAACTGACATATTAGAATCTTTTAGGAATTGTTCTGCCTTGAAGTCACACTTGACTCAAATCTGTCCTAAATACATCTGCAAGGCTAATCCACCTCTCTCGACGCTCTGTTTCTGCTGCACCTCTATGTGAGTCCCTTCACTGGCTCCCCATTCACAGCAGAATTAAATTCAAAATGCTCACCCTGACCTCACCAATACTGCCCCACCCTACCTGTCCTCACTCATCAACAAATATACCCCAACCCGCCCCCTAAGATGCAACAATGACCTGCTTCTTGCATCCTCTACCATCACCTCCTCTCATGCTAGACTACAGGACTTCTCTCGTGCGGCACCAATCCCTCTGGAACGCACTTCCTCGAGCTGTCAGACTTTCCCCTAACCTCTCCTCCTTTAAACATTCCCTAAAGACCTTTTTGTTCAGGGAAGCTTATCACCCGACTCATTAACAAATTAACTTCACTTACCCACCAGTTGCCCTCATCTATCTCCTCATTAATATCATTCTCACCTTTGCAGTCCCCACCTCCTGTTTCCCATTCTCCCACTCATCTAGATTGTAAGTTCCCACAGGAATAGGGCCCTCAACTCCCCTTGTATTTGTCTGTAAAATTTTGTCTCTTATTTTATAGTTTCTCCATTTGTCAGGGTGCCAGGAATCAGACTGAGACGAGAAGTGTAAAAATAATCACACCTTTATTAATAGCAAGAAATAATAAAATGTCCACAAGTCAAATAACAAGCCAGGAATTAAAACCAGAGCTGGTAGTGAGACGAGCCGAGTCAGGAGCCAAAGCGAGTAGTCAGACGAGCCGGAATCAGGAAAAAGGAGAACAGCAGAGTCAGGAACAAGCCAGGGATCAGGAACCAGGAGGGATGTCAGACAGCCAGGTTATACACAGGAGCTCTCACAAACAGGTCTGAGACAACGCAAGGGCAAAGCATACTGAACAGAGGCCCTTTAAATAATAAGTGATAACATCACAATTCTGAGACTGCATCCTGTCTCACACGGATGATGTACACCAGTCTGGCCATAAAAGGAAGTACAGGAAATGAGCAGCATCACACAGTATGCACCAGAGTCAGCAAGAGAGGTGAGTAAAATGGCTGCCAGCAGCACATGGCAAGCAAAACAGAGAAAAAACCCTGACACCGTTGTACTTTTATCCTTGTACCCATAGGCAGCGCTGCGGAATCTGTTGGCGCTTTATAAATAAAGAATAATAATATATATATATATATATATATATATATATATATATATATATATATATATATATATATATATATATATATATATATATATATATAAAAAATATATATATATATATAACACAGTGCTTCGACAGAAGTAAATTGGAAAGACTTCCGGCTGGGGGTTTTATACAAGTCTAGGAGAAGGCTGATTTAACTGGTCAATATGTTATATTTCTTTGACCCTGAAGAGACTTGGGTATAGAATTCTCTAAATACTAGGGAGTGGCTGGTCATATTGATTCCACACTACTTTCACTCCTACACTGCTTCAAGCTATAATTTGTACCACTGTATGAACCATTTTCTCACTACCATGCATACACATATAGAGTAATAAAAAAAAAATGTATTTTGTTTGGAACACATATTTGGATAAATAAATTAATCTCCAGCCAGGGCTGTTAGGAATAGAGAAAAAAAAGCTAAAGGAAGTAATGAAACTCCATTAACGAGAGTATTAATCAGATTGATACACAGGCTTTGATTAAAATGATATTGGATATCCTTTTGCCTCAGTTTGATCAGATAAAGTCAGAGATATCAGGTTTGACGAGCGAAGTTAGACAGTTTGCAAAAAGGTTGACAGAAGCAGAACAGCGTATATCTGAAGTGGAAGACTCTGTTAATAGCCATGAATTAAAAATCATTAACATGAGGAAGAGCTATGATAATTTAGAACAGAAAGTAGACAATTTAGAGAATCGTGCACGCAGAAATAATATTAAAGTAATAGGACTGTCAGAATGTACACAGCACAAAGAATAGAATTTATCTCAGAAACTTTACCTAAGCTTCTGTATATTCCACCTACAGACACCCCACTTATAGTTGAAAGAGTACACAGAGTATGTTATCTCAGAGAAGGTAGAAATAGCGATAAACCTAGGCCAATAATCGCTAAATTAAATTCAAGACAAAGTAAAGTTGCTGCAGTACTACAGGAAGAAGAGAGAAATAACCATAAAGAGGAAAAAAATCCTTATATTTCAAGATTTTTCGGTGGAGGTATCCAATAAAAGAAAAAATATGTCGCCAATATGTACCCAATTAATAAATAAAGGTTATAACGCCACATTAATCTACACAGCTAGAATTCGCATTCAGGGAACTGAGGAGATTAGGATTCTAGAAGATTTTATAGAGGCAGAGGTGTTTATGAGGGAAGAGGTGAAATAATAACAAGAACAAACATATAAAAATATGTGGGCGCTATGTAGAACAGTATGATGTATAGAGAATGTGGTGTTCTTACGGGGGAAACAAATATATAAAAATATGTGGGCGCTATGTAGAACAGTATGATGTATAGAGAATGTGGTGTTCTTACGGGGGGCGGGAAGTGTTGTTGTATTTATAATTTTTTTTTATTTTTATTTTTTCCTCACCAGATTGACAGATGTGAGATAATATGACTAATCAGTTCCGTTGCACCTCCTGGAATGTGGGGTGTATCACATCCCCAATAAAAAGGAAAGCTATAATGAGACAACTTAAGAACTTGGGGACTGATATCGCCCTCATTCAGGAGACACATTTAAAAGGAGAGGAATTGAATAAAATGAAAAGTAGCTGGGTTGGGGAAATTTTTGAAACCCCATGTAAAAATAGGAAAAAATGGGTGGCGATTTTATTAAATAAGAAGTTTCAATATACAATATTATCTTGTTACCTAGATACAGAAGAGAGGTTTATGATATTAAAAATAGAGATTGATAGAACAAGATTTATCATATGTAATGTATATGGTCCTAATGAACACTCGCTGAAATTCTGGCTAAACCTTCAATCCTATCTTTTGGAAAAAGCAGAAGGGACTCTCATAGTTGGGGGGACTTTAATATGGTCTATCAAATCCCATTAGACAGATTTAGACAAGGTACTGTAGCTAAGAAAAGCAGAAAAGATAAACTAGAGGTTAAAATTCTCAAGAAATTTACATTTCATCTAAATCTAAAAGATGTTTGGAGAAAGAGCAACCCGGTGACTAAGGATTATACATGTGCCTCCAAGGCTCATAAAACCTTCTCGAGGATAGATATGTTTTTAATCTCAGAGAAATTACTTGGAATAGATGCTGAAGCTGTATTAAAAGAGATAACAATATCTGATCATGCCCTGATTATTTTAAATGTATATATGAATAAATGTAACTCCCCCATAAAAAGGTTCCAGTTCCATGGCTATTTGATCAATGATATAGAATTTAAAAATATGTTAACAGCAAAATGGCAGGAATAGTATTTAAATAACCAAGAATATTTAGATAAACCAGAGATCGTTTGGGAAACATCTAAAGCGGTACTTAGGGGGGAAGTTATTGCATTCATGAGTAGGAAAAAAAGAAACGGAGAAGGAAATTGTGAACAGATTAATATCTGCATATAATAAATATTTAACTGAAACAAATAGGAAGAACTGGCAACGATATGAAGATGCCAAGGAAGCTAGGGACATATGGATACTTAATAGTACCACTCAGCAAGAAATCAGAGCTAGCTCACGATTCTATAGGTTTGGAAATAAATCAGGGAAATTTCTAGCAAAGTTATTGAATAAAGTGAAAGGCCACAATTCTATAGTCAGCATAAATAAAGATGGAGTGATATCAAATAAGACTGAAGACATATTAAAACTATTTGAGGAGTACTATCAAAAGGGCAGAAGAATATATATATATAGGGCAGAAGAATTAAACTTAGAGAATAAGAAACATTTTTGGTCCAAGCTCAAAAAAACTAAAATAGACAAAGATGAGACGAATAAGATTATTAAAGGGACAGTCTAGTCCAAAATAAACTTTCATGATTCAGATAGAGGGCTCTATTTATCAAGCTCCTTATGGAGCTTGATGGCCCCTGTTTCTGGCGAGTCTTCAGACTCGCAATAAACAGCAGTTATGAAGCAGCGGTCACAAAGACCGCTGCTCCATAACCTGTCCGCCTGCTCTGAGCAGGTGGACAGACATCGCCACAATACAACCCGATCGAGTACGATCGGGTTGATTGACACCCCCCTGCTGGCGGCCCATTGTCCGCGAGTCTGCATGGGGCGGCGTTGCACCAGCAGCTCTTGTGAGCTGCTGGTGCAATGCTGAATACGGTGAGCATATTGCTCGCCGTATTCAGCGAGGTCTGGCGGACCTGATCCTATTTCTTTTTTTTTCTTTCCTTCTTTCTGTTTATTGACATGATAACAAAGTATGGGACTATATAAATGTATGTGAAATTAAATACTATATACAACCCTGCTGTAAATATGATAATAATGTATAGGACTATGTATGTGAAATTGAACTCTATACATAATCTTGTTGTAAGTTAAATATTCTCATAATAAAAAAGGAAAGTTTAAAAACAAAAATATATATATATAACATTCTTCTATTTACTTCTGTTATCAAATGCACTGCAAATATACTGGTTTCACTTGGTCCCCTTGGTTAAAACTTGGCTCATTCACAGGGCTGCCATCAGGTTTTAGCCCCCCTTACACAAATTAACCGTCACTGCCAGCTGCACCTAAAATGTAGTCCAGTGTGGCTTTGCCCTTTATAGGCCGCACAGCTGGGAACTATAAGTCCCTGAATGCTGTGCAGCAAGAGGCCTTCAAATCGGAGGGGGAGAAAGCCCAGAGGAAGCATCCTGATCTGCAGACTGCAGCTGATAACCTCTCCCCAACACCTGATCCACCTGAGATTATTGGAGACATCTGATTTTTTAATTTATTCTTTGTCTTACTATTTAAAAAAGCTGTTACTGTGCAAATGTAAATATTCTTGTCTGAGGGTGTTTCTATGTCTGTGTGTGTGTGTTTCTGTGTGTATCTGTGTGTGTGTTTCTGTGGATGTGTGCCTGGTGAGTGGTCTGGGTATTAGTGTGTTTTCTGTAAGTGTGTGTGAGAGTTTCTGTGGGTATCTGTGTTTGTCTGAGTGCTTGTGCGTGCATCCCTGTTGTCTGTTCCTTTTTAGAACAGTTTGACTTTACTGCTGAATATTCACTGCGTACAGACTATGAGACTCATGAGACCATTATGGAAGTTACCAAGCCACCACTCAAATTAAATTAGGCCTAGATTTAGAGTTGGGCGGTAGCCGTCAAAACCTGCGTTAGAGGCTCCTAACGCTGGTTTTTACTGCCCTCTGGTATTTGGAGCCAGTCATTAAAGGGTCTAACGCTCACTTTCCAGCCTCAACTTTTCCATACCGCAGATCCCCTTACGTCAATTGCGTATCCTATCTTTTCAATGGGATCTTTCTAACGCCGGTATTTAGAGTCGTGGCTGAAGTGAGCGTTAGAAATCTAACGACAAAACTCCAGCCGCAGAAAAAAAACAGTAGTTAAGAGCTTTCTGGGCTAATGCCGGTTTATAAAGCTCTTAACTACTGTGCTCTAAAGTACACTAACACCCATAAACTACCTATGTACCCCTAAACCGAGGTCCCTCCACATCTCCGCCACTCTATTAAAATTTTTTAACCCCTAATCTGCCGTCTGCACGCTTCCGCAAGGTACGTTATACTTATGTACCCCTAATCTGCTGCCCCTAACACCGCCGACCCCTATATTATATTTATTAACCCCTAATCTGCCCCCCTCAACGTCGCCTACACTTATTAACCCCTAATCTGCCGACCGGACCGCGCCGCTATTATAATAAAGTTATTAACCCCTAATCCGCCTCACTCCCGCCTCAATAACCCTATAATAAATAGTATTAACCCCTAATCTGCCCTCCCTAACATCGCCGACACCTAACTTCAAACATTAACCCCTAATCTGCCGACCGGAGCTCACTGCTATTCTAATACATTTTTTAACCCCTAAAGCTAAGTCTAACCCTAACCCTAACACCCCCCTAATTTAAATATAATTTAAATCTAACGAAATAAATTAACTATTATTAAATAAATTATTCCTATTTAAAGCTAAATACTTACCTGTAAAATAAACCCTAATATAGCTACAATATAAATTATAATTATATTGTAGCTATTTTAGGATTTATATTTATTTTACAGGTAACTTTGTAATTATTTTAACCAGGTGCAATAGCTATTAAATAGTTAATAACTATTTAATAGTTACCTAGTTAAAATAATTACAAAATTACCTGTAAAATAAATCCTAACCTAAGTTACAATTAAACCTAACACTACACTATCAATAAATTAATTAAATAAAATACCTCCAATTACCTACAATTAAACCTAACACTACACTATCAATAAATTAATTAAATACAATACCTACAAATAAATACATTTAAATAAACTAACTAAAGTACAAAAAAATAAAAAAGAACTAAGTTACAAAAAATAAAAAAATATTTACAAACATAAGAAAAATATTACAACAATTTTAAACTAATTACACCTACTCTAAGCCCCCTAATAAAATAACAAAGCCCCCAAAATAAAAAATGCCCTACCCTATTCTAAATTAAAAAAGTTCAAAGCTCTTTTACCTTACCAGCCCTTAAAAGGACCTTTTGTGGGGCATGCCCCAAAGAATTCAGCTCTTTTGCCTGTAAAAAAAACACATACAATACCCCCCCCAACATTAAAACCCACCACCCACATACCCCGGAACAGCCAATAGAATGTGAGCTCAATCTGATTGGCTGATTGAATCAGCCAATCGGATTGAACTTGATTCTGATTGGCTGATTCCATCAGCCAATCAGAATTTTCCTACCTTAATTCCGATTGGCTGATAGAATCCTATCAGCCAATCGGAATTCGAGGGACGCCATCTTGGATGACGTCCCTTAAAGGAACCGTCATTCGTCGGGAAGTCGTCGGAAGAAGAAGATGGGTCCGCGGTGGAGGTCTTCAAGATGGAGCCGGTCATCATCGGATGAAGATAGAAGATGCCGCTTGGATCAAGATGGTTGCCGGTCCAGATCACCTCTTCTTCCCGGTTAGGATGAAGACTTTGGAGCCTCTTCTGGACCTCTTCAGCCGCCGGATTATGGATCGCCAGCCCCCGCTTGGGCTTGGATGAAGATTTCGGAGCCTGGAACGATCGGTGATACCTGGCATGGTGAAGACAAGGTAGGAAGATCTTCAGGGGCTTAGTGTTAGGTTTATTTAAGGGGGGTTTGGGTTAGATTAGGGGTATGTGGGTGGTGGGTTGTAATGTTGGGGGGGGGTATTGTATGTTTTTTTTACAGGCAAAAGAGCTGAATTCTTTGGGGCATGCCCCGCAAAGGGCCCTTTTAAGGGCTGGTAAGGTAAAAGATCTTTGAACTTTTGTAATTTAGAATAGGGTAGGGCATTTTTTTATTTTGGGGGTCTTTGTTATTTTATTAAGGGGCTTAGAGTAGGTGTAATTAGTTTAAAATTGTTGTAATTTTTTTCTAATGTTTGTAAATATTTTTTTATTTTTTGTAACTTAGTTCTTTTTTATTTTTTGTACTTTAGTTAGTTTATTTAATTGTATTTATTTGTAGGAATTGTATTTAATTTATTTATTGATAGTGTAGTGTTAGGTTTAATTGTAGATAATTGTAGGTAGTTTATTTAATTTATTTATTGATAGTGTAGTGTTAGGTTTAATTGTAACTTAGGTTAGGATTTATTTTACAGGTAATTTTGTAATTATTTTAACTAGGTAGCTATTAAATAGTTCTTAACTATTTAATAGCTATTGCACCTGGTTAAAATAAATACAAAGTTGCCTGTAAAATAAATATTAATCCTAAAATAGCTACAATATAATTATAATTTATATTGTAGCTATATTAGGGTTTATTTTACAGGTAAGTATTTAGATTTAAATAGGAATAATTTATTTAATAAGAGTTAATTTATTTCGTTAGATAAAAATTATATTTAACTTAGGGGGGTGTTAGTGTTAGGGTTAGACTTAGCTTTAGGGGTTAATACATTTATTATAGTAGCGGTGAGCTCCGATCGGCAGATTAGGGGTTAATTATTGTAGGTAGCTGGCGGCGACATTGTGGGGGGCAGATTAGGGGTTAATAAATATAATATAGGGGTCGGCGGTGTTAGGGGCAGCAGATTAGGGGTACATAGGGATAATGTAGGTAGCGGCGGTATACGGAGCGGCAGATTAGGGGTTAAAAAAAATATGCAGGTCTCAGCGATAGCGGGGGCGGCAGATTAGGGGTTAATAAGTGTAAGGTTAGGGGTCTTTAGACTCGGGGTACATGTTAGAGTGTTAGGTGCAGACGTAGGAAGTGTTTCCCCATAGAAAACAATGGGGCTGCGTTAAGAGCTGAACGCTGCTTTTTTGCAGGTGTTAGGTTTTTTTTCAGCTCAAACTGCCCCATTGTTTTCTATGGGGATATTGTGCACAAGCACGTTTTTGAAGCTGGCCGCGTCCGTAAGCACCGCTGGTATCTAGAGTTGCAGTGGCGTTAAATTATGCTCTACGCTCCCTTTTTGGAGCCTAACGCACTGAAAACCCAGCCATTCTGTGAACTCTAAATACCAGCGGTATTTAAAAGGTGCGGGAGAAAAAAAGCACGCGTAGCTAACGCACCCCTTTGGCCGCCAAACTCTAAATCTAGCCGTTAGTGTTTATGCGGACTGCATACTGTTGGCAACATAAAGTTGGCATCATGTGTGAGTGTTTCTGTGAGTATGTGTATGACTGGGTGTAAAAGTGTTTATGTAGATCTCTGTGTCTTTAATAAACAGTTCTTCTAGGTATACAACCTTTATGGGTTGCTCATATAACATTGATGCACACTTTGCTTAAAAAAATACAAACGCACTCAGTTTGAATTTCACAAAAAGGTAGTTTAATTTTCCTTCTCACTGCATCATGTGACAGCCATCACCCAAACACAAAATGCATATACGTATAATTAGTTAATTTTTCCACATGTTGGTACCTCAGAAAGTGTGCATATAAAAAGATACATTTTGACTTTAGTGTTTCTTTAAGAGATATGCACGCTCCTAAAACTACTTAAGTATGCCCTCATGAAAAGGGACCAAGCTTCTATGAAGGAGACCAAGACGGAGAGCAAAATGTTATAATAGAATTATATAGGGCAGTTTTTTTAATTGTGTCTGTCTGAATCATTCAGCTTAAAGGGATACTGAACCCAAATATATTTCATGGTTCATATAGAGCAAGCAATTTTAAGCAACTTTCTAATCTACTCCTATTATCAATTTTTCTTCGTTCTCTTGGTATCTTTATTTGAGAAAGCAGGAATGTACATTTACGAGCGGGCCCATCTTTGGTTTAGCACATGGGTAGCGCTTGCTGATTGGTGGTACAATTAAGACTATCCGGCATGGAGCCAGCTGGCCCGCATAGCTATTGGCTAAGAGGTGGAAACGCCACAAGAGGTTAGTGTTAGGTTTTATCAAGGGGGTATTGGGTGGGTTTTAGAGTAGGGTTGGGTGTGTGGGTGGTGGGTTTTAATGTTGGGGGTATTGTATTTTTTTTTTTACAGGTAAAAGAGCTGATTACTTTGGGGCAATGCCCCGCAAAAGGCCCTTTTAAGGGCTATTTGTAATTTAGTATAGGGTAGGGCTTTTTTATTTTATTAGGGGGATTAGAGTAGGTGTAATTAGATTTAAAACTTGTAATTATTTTATTATTTTCTGTAATTTAGTGTTTGTTTTTTTTGTACTTATTAATTGTAGTTAATTGTAGTAAATTTAGGGAATTATTTTAATGATAGTGTAGTGTTAGGTGTAATTGTAATTTAGGTTAGGTTTTATTTTACAGGTAAATTTGTCTTTATTTTAGCTAGGTAGTTAGGGGCAGATTAGGGGTTAATAAGTGTAAGATTAGGGGTGTTTAGACTCGGGGTTCATGTTAGGGTGTAGACATAAAATGTGTTTCCCCATAGGAATCAATGGGGCTGCGTTAGGAGCTGAACGCTGCTTTTTTGCAGGTGTTAGTTTTTTTTTCAGCCGGATCTGCCCCATTGATTCCTATGGGGAAATCGTGCACAAGCACATTTAGCCAGCTCACCGCTACCTTAAGCAGCGCTGGTATTGAGGTGAGATAAATTTTGCTCTCCG
Organism: Bombina bombina; assembly: GCF_027579735.1. Taxonomy (NCBI): domain Eukaryota; kingdom Metazoa; phylum Chordata; class Amphibia; order Anura; family Bombinatoridae; genus Bombina; species Bombina bombina. Next base: position 839,253,356 of record NC_069503.1, on the reverse strand, counting down.
CTCACTTTTTAGAGGCTAACGCCGGGTTGGTAAAAACCCATAATACCAGCGTTGTTTGTAGGTGAGCGGTGAGCATAAACTAAGCGTTAGCACCGCACAGCTTTACCGACAAAACTCGTAATCTAGCCGATTGTTTTGTGTTGTGATGTGGTGACAATAACATATATATTATATTTATATATACAAAAAACAGACAGTGATTCAACAGCAGATCCAATAATGAATTTATTTATGTTTAAAAATAAAATAAAAACATATAAAATAAGAGATAAAATTACTATTGCCCATAGAATATCATAATATTAAAAAAAACAACACAATATTAATTTCCCAGCACAAGCTAAAAGCAAATATAGTTTCCCAGATTAAGAATCTCTCCAAACTCCTGATTAATGTCTGGCCAGACTAAACAGGAACACGTGTTTTGAGGACATGCCTCTTTATCACACCTCAGGTGTGTCCTTGAAACGCATTGTGTTCCTGTTTAGTCTGGCCAGACATTAATCAGGAGTTTGGAAAGATTCTATGGGATTAACTCATGTATTGCTGTTACCCCAATGTTTTTTTTATGAATCTCAGAGTATAGGCGAGCTGTAATATTCATTCCCATAGATCCAGAGGACTTTATTATATCTATCTTACTAGTTTCCATTCCATTGAAGACTCTCATGTAAGTCTGCAACTGTAAGAAGCCGATGTCTTTAGGTAGTCAAGATAAATCATCATAGATTAAAGTAATTGTCAATCCTAGCGCTTGTGAAACGGTAGGATTGACCGTTGGAACAAATAAAGGGGACGTTCAGTCATGAAGGGTAAAATACTTCATGCTGAAAGTTCCTTTATTTGTTTCAAGCATTCACCGCACTCAGCTGCTAAAGCAGCCCACGGCAAAACGCTGTTTTGCTAAGAGGTGATGTTTCCACCTCTTAGCATATAGCCGTGCGTTCCAGCAGGCACCAAGCTGGATTTTCCGCATGTCTATTGGCTAAGAGGTGAAAACATCACCTCTCAGCAAAACAGCATTCTGCCGTGGGCTGCCTGAGCAGCTCAGTGCGGTGAACGCTTGAAACAAATAAAGAAGCTTTCAGTATGAAGTATTTTATACTTCATGACTGAAAGTCCCCTTTATTTGTTCCAATGCTCAATCCTAGCTTTTCAAACACTCTAGGATTGACAATCAATTTGATTCATCTTTGATGATTCACAAGCCTTGATTTCTCCCAACTGTTTGTGCAAGAGCAGGGGTAAAGTCTGCACAAATACTTGTTTGTGTAATGTAAATGTGAGACACAAATGCTGCCTTTCTAGTCCTGAATGAGTATGGAGAAGTGCCTGCTGGTTCTTAAAGGGACAGAAAACACAAACTTTTTATTTTATGAGTAAGAGTAAAAATTGAAAAAAATTCTGAATGTACCTCTATTATCAAATTTACTTTACTCTCATAGTATCCTTTAATGAAGATACTATTATTTATTATTATTAATATCAGTTATTTGTAGATCGCCAACAGATTCCGCAGCTCTAAGATATATATAGATAGGTGGAGTGCACATTTCTGCAGTACTACATGACAGGTAATAGTGCTGCCATCTACTGTTCTTGCAAATGTATAGCAGTTATAAAACTGCTCCCCTATATTGTTCCAATCACATGCACGCTCCTACACCTTACAACCTACTGTTCCAGAAAGGATACCAAGAATACAAAGTTAAATAGATAATAGCAGTAAATTTGAAAGTTTTCTAAAATTTTACACTCTACCTGATAGAAAAATGTCTCTTTAAGGGGCAGATCATGCAATCACTAACAAAATGCTGCCTACAGACTAATTTCAGTAAAAGAAAAATATTCTATATAACAACACCATTTTATTTTAAAACATATGTTTTTCATTTTACTTTGCGTTAAACCACTTCAATAGAATTAAACACATAGGGGACGATTTATTATGTGCAGGCAGACATGATCCACTGTAGCATACGCTGTTGGCATTTATCATTGCACAAGCATTTCTAGTGGAATGCTTGTGTAATGCCGCCCCCTGCACAATCGGCTGCTAGCAGCTGCTAGCAGGGGGTGTCAATCATCCCGATCGTATCCGATCGGAATGATTGCTGTCTGCCCCCTCTTAAGAACGCTGCTTCTTAACTTAAGTTTCCGGTGAACAGCAGCATACGCTGCTTCTTAAATAGGCCCTTAGTCAAAGTCGAATTCCTGCAACATCCCTATTCTGCTTCAGATGAAGATACGGCCAATGATTGAAGCATGCACGTGTATGCCCTTTTTTTATTTATTAAACAGCTGTATTTGCATATAGAGTGGAACAGTTGCACAACTTTAACAATGTATTTAGGCTAGATTACAAGTGGAGCACTAATTTACCGTGCCCCTGTAAACGGACAGATTCGCCCATTTGCAGGCGTGCGATTATTAACCAGCCATTACAAGTTGCTTGTTATTGCTACTGCAAGCTCGCGGTAGCAATTATTGCTCAAAAAGTGTTAATTTTTTAAATGTGCCCAAACTGCCCCCACTCTCCAAAAAAAAATGTGTACAGTAGTGCCTTTTTAAAGGGACATGAAACCCACATTTTTTCTTTCATGATTTAGAAAGAGAATGCAATTTTAAACATCTTTCTAATTTACTTCTATTATCTAATTTGTTTTATTCCCTTGATATTCTTTGCTGGAAAGCATATCTAGATATGCTCAGTAGCTGCTGATTGGTTGCTGCACATAGAAGCCTTGTGTGATTGGCTCACCATGTGCATTGCTTTTTCTTCAACTAAGGATATCTAAAAAATGAAGCAAAATAAATGATAGAAGTAAATTGTAATGTTGTTTAAATTTCTATTATCTATCTGAATCATGAAAGAAAGATTTTGGATTTAGTGGCCCTTTAAATTAAAAAAAATCTAGCATTTTTTAAAAAAATAACTGTACTAGGCAGTTTTGGGGGGCTAAAGTTGGCACTGAATCTATGGGGACTGTGTGTTCCCGGTAAATATATATGTATATGCTTATATACATATATATTTAGGTGTTAATATGTGTATATATATATATGTATATATTATATTTACCCCCTGACTGCATGAAAACAGAGCTCCATTTGCGTGCGCTGGTATTACTAAATTGAGAGGAAATATCGCTTTTGTGGAAGTGAGCTTTTGCGCTCAATTTGTAATCTGGCCCTTAATGCTTTTGCATGGGTTAAACACATAGAGGCCGAATTATCAAGTGTCTGTCGGACCTGATCCGACAGTGTGGATCAGGTCCGACAGACAACGCTGAATGCGGAGAGCAATACACTCTCTGTATTCAGCATTGCACCAGCAGCTCACAAGAGCAGGGAGGTGTCAATCAACCCGATCTTACTTGATTGGGTTGAATTGTGGTGATTCCTGTTCGCCTCATCAGAGCAGGCGGACAGGGTTATGGAGCAGCGGTCTTTGTAACCGCTGCTCCATAACTTGTGTTTCTGGCGAGTCTGAAGACTGGCCAGAAACACGGGCCCGTACGGAGCTTGATAAATGGGCCTCAAAGTAAAAGAAGGGAATATTTTTTTCTTAAATAGAGCGTTTCATTTTACACTACACGTTCCTTTATTGCTTTGTACATTTAACACAGCATATGTAAGATATTTCTACTACAACTACATGCGTCACATGAGAATGTCCAGTATCTGGTACTATGTATTGCTAACCATGCTATGTCACATCAGGATAGGATTACAGTTTTATCAATTGTGGCCACGATTATGAGTGGAGCTCACAAGAGCGAGCTTCCATAGGTTTTCATGCCGTGAAACACTGCAAACCACTTAGCACAGTGTAGTGGGCAATTCGTGCAGCCTTAAAGGGACACTGAACCCAAATTTTTTATTTCGTGATTCAGATAGAGCATGCAATTTTAAGCAACTTTCTAATTTACTCATATTATCAAATTTTCTTCATTCTCTTTGTATCTTTATTTGAAATGCAAGAATGTAAGTTTAGATGCCGGCCCATTTTTGGTGAACACACTGTGTTGTTCTTGCTGATTGGTGGATAAATTCACCCACCAATAAACAAATGCTTCCCATGGTCCTGGACCAAAAAAATAGCTTAGATGCCTTCTTTTTCAAATAAAGAAAGCCAGAGAACAAAGAAAAATTGATAATAGGAGTAAATTAGAAAATTGCTTAAATGTGCATGCTCTATCTGAATCATGAAAGAAAAAATTTGGGTTCAGTGTCCCTTTAAGCAGCAAAATAAAAATATAAATATATATGAATATATATATATGTATGTGTTTATATGTGTATATGCAGATATTAACACATAAATGAATATGTAAATAAGCATATACAGGCATACCTTGTTTTATTGCGCTTCGCTTTATTGCGCTTCAGATATTATTTTTTTTTACAGATTGAAGGTTTGTGGCAACCCTGTGTTGAGCAAGTCTATTGCTGAATTTTTCCAACATATACACATATAAACACATACTGTAATCACACATGTATATACATATATACACACCTGTATATACACACCACCATCAGAAATTAGATTACGACTCACTAAAGGCTCAGATGATGGTAAGCATTTTTTAGCAATAAAGTATTTTTTAATTGTGTTTTTTTTTTTAGACATAATGCTTTTGCATAGACTACAGTATAGTGTAAATATAACTTTTATATGCATTGGGAAACAAAAAAAATTGTGTGAATCACTATATTGCTTTATTTGCTTTATTGCGGTGGTCTGGAACCAAACCCGCAATATCTCTGAGGTGCGCCTGTACATATATATTTATGTGTTTATATGTGTATATACGTAAATAAGCGTATACATACTGTATATATTTATGTGTTTATATGTGTATATACGTAAATAAGCGTAAACATACTGTATATATTTATGTGTTTATATTTGTATATACGTAAATAAGCATATACATACTGTATATATTTATGTGTTTATATGTGTATATACGTAAATAAGCATATACATACTGTATATATTTATGTGTTTATATGTGTATATACGTAAATAAGCGTATACATACTGTATATATTTATGTGTTTATATGTGTATATACGTAAATAAGCGTATACATACTGTATATATTTATGTGTTTATATGTGTATATACGTAAATAAGCACATACATACTGTATATATTTATGTGTTTATATGTGTATATACGTAAATAAGCATATACATAATGTATATATTTATGTGTTTATATGTGTATATACGTAAATAAGCGTATACATACTGTATATATTTATGTGTTTATATGTGTATATACGTAAATAAGCGTATACATACTGTATATATTTATGTGTTTATATGTGTATATACGTAAATAAGCATATACATACTGTATATATTTATGTGTTTATATGTGTATATACGTAAATAAGCGTATACATACTGTATATATTTATGTGTTTATATGTGTATATACGTAAATAAGCGTATACATACTGTATATATTTAAGTGTTTATATGTGTATATACGTAAATAAGCGTATACATACTGTATATATTTATGTGTTTATATGTGTATATACGTAAATAAGCATATACATACTGTATATATTTATGTGTTTAAATGTGTATATATACGTAAATAAGCATATACATACTGTAACTGTATATATGTGTTTATATGTGTATATACGTAAATAAGCATATACATACTGTATATATTTACAGGGAGTGCAGAATTATTAGGCAAGTTGTATTTTTGAGGATTAATTTTATTATTGAACAACAACCATGTTCTCAATGAACCCAAAAAACTCATTAATATCAAAGCTGAATAGTTTTGGAAGTAGTTTTTAGTTTGTTTTTAGTTATAGCTATTTTAGGGGGATATCTGTGTGTGCAGGTGACTATTACTGTGCATAATTATTAGGCAACTTAACAAAAAACAAATATATACCCATTTCAATTATTTATTTTTACCAGTGAAACCAATATAACATCTCAACATTCACAAATATACATTTCTGACATTCAAAAACAAAACAAAAACAAATCAGTGACCAATATAGCCACCTTTCTTTGCAAGGACACTCAAAAGCCTGCCATCCATGGATTCTGTCAGTGTTTTGATCTGTTCACCATCAACATTGCGTGCAGCAGCAACCACAGCCTCCCAGACACTGTTCAGAGAGGTGTACTGTTTTCCCTCCTTGTAAATCTCACATTTGATGATGGACCACAGGTTCTCAATGGGGTTCAGATCAGGTGAACAAGGAGGCCATGTCATTAGATTTTCTTCTTTTATACCCTTTCTTGCCAGCCACGCTGTGGAGTACTTGGACGCGTATGATGGAGCATTGTCCTGCATGAAAATCATGTTTTTCTTGAAGGATGCAGACTTCTTCCTGTACCACTGCATGAAGAAGGTGTCTTCCAGAAACTGGCAGTAGGACTGGGAGTTGAGCTTGACTCCATCCTCAACCCAAAAAGGCCCCACAAGCTCATCTTTGATGATACCAGCCCAAACCAGTACTCCACCTCCACCTTGCTGGCATTTGAGTCGGACTGGAGCTCTCTGCCCTTTACCAATCCAGCCATGGGCCCATCCATCTGGCCCATCAAGACTCACTCTCATTTCATCAGTCCATAAAACCTTAGAAAAATCAGTCTTGAGATATTTCTTGGCCCAGTCTTGACGTTTCAGCTTGTGTGTCTTGTTCAGTGGTGGTCGTCTTTCAACCTTTCTTACCTTGGCCATGTCTCTGAGTATTGCACACCTTGTGCTTTTGGGCACTCCAGTGATGTTGCAGCTCTGAAATATGGCCAAACTGGTGGCAAGTGGCATCTTGGCAGCTGCACGCTTGACTTTTCTCAGTTCATGGGCAGTTATTTTGCGCCTTGGTTTTTCCACATGCTTCTTGCGACCCTGTTGACTATTTTGAATGAAACGCTTGATTGTTCGATGATCACGCTTCAGAAGCTTTGCAATTTTAAGAGTGCTGCATCCCTCTGCAAGATATCTCACTATTTTTGACTTTTCTGAGCCTGTCAAGTCCTTCTTTTGACCCATTTTGCCAAAGGAAAGGAAGTTGCCTAATAATTATGCACACCTGATATAGGGTGTTGATGTCATTAGACCACACCCCTTCTCATTACAGAGATGCACATCACCTAATATGCTTAATTGGTAGTAGGCTTTCGAGCCTATACAGCTTGGAGTAAGACAACATGCATAAAGAGGATGATGTGGTCAAAATACTCATTTGCCTAATAATTCTGCACTCCCTGTATGTGTTTATATGTGTATATACGTAAATAAGCATATACATACTGTATATATTTTTTTTTAAAATACTATTTTTATTGAGAACAAGAAAAGGTTACAAGCACATGTGAACTTATACAATTCAGACTCGCAGGTCTGGAGTTGACAAAAGGAATATTCATCCAATACATGTATGCCTTCAATAAACAATAAAACAACAGTTTGAATTATATCTTAATCCATCCTTTACTTGTCCTCTTTTCCTCCTCCCCTTTTGGGGAAGATTATTAATTTAACTGAACTTCTACACATCCATTAGTTAATTGTGACACCTTCATTTAGTAAGTTATCTGTTGGGTTCCTGGCAAGACTTGTAATGGTCATAGTACCTACTCTATATAAAAATAATAATAAGAGAGAAAAAAAAAAAGAAAAAAAAAAAGGGGGGAAGAGAAGAAGGGAAAGGGGCAGAGGCTGTAGTGGATAAGGTCCTATAGTCACATGGAAGCGTTTATATGGTCGTGTTCTCCCCCTCTCCTGCCCCACCACCACGTGACTGGTACAAGAATCCCCACTCGCCTCTTAGGGATGCTGTCAGCATGTATTCAGTATGTACAAAGGGGCTTAAGATTAGTCTCTGGGAGTCCAAGCTCAGTGATTCGATGTATCGTCGCCATTTAAGTATAAACTGTTTAAGTCTCCTAGTAGTATCTAGTTTAATGTCTAGCTGTTCAATAAGCAATTGTTTGTGTAATCGATGTTTGAATGCATTGAAGGTGGGGCTAGTGCTCTCTGCCCAGACACTCAAGATGGTCTTTCTAGCAATTAGAATAATGGTATTTAATAAGAGAGTATCTCTGAAACAGAGATCGCGCCATTCCAGGAAGCAAATTTGTTCTATTTCTAGTTGGACTCTAAGCTTAATGGCGCTCGTAATCCAAAAAGCAACCTTACCCCAGAACTGTCTAATCTTTGGGCATGTGTAAAAGAAGTGAAGGAAGTCTGGGTTAGCCAATTTGCACTTGCTACATTCATTCACTACCCCGGGCCTCCACTTGGTCAATCTTTGAGGGATAATGTAATCCCTGTGTAGTAATCTAAACTGGGATTCTCTCAGGGACATGGATAAAGTCGCTCTCCGAGCGCACATCACACTCTGCTGGATTAAGTCCGTGAGGTCTTCCCTTTCCACACTCCCACTCCATTTATCAGCCAGCAGAGTTAAGTTTTTAGATTCAATGGAGCTTAAGAGCGTTTTATACATTTCCGAAATGGAGAAGTTGCCTAATTTAAATGAGGACACAGTTCTGATAAATGCATTAGGCTCCCAAAATTGTGGGTCCCCTCTTATCAAATGGTCTATAAAGTGTCTCAATTGCAGGTATGCATAAAAGTGGGCTCGTGGTAGCCCATATTGAGTTTGAAGATCGGTGAAAGCTTTAATGCACTTTCTAGACAGGTCTACAGCGTCTCCAACAGAGCCCAGTCCTCTAGAGGCCCACATGGTAAAGGGAGAGGAGTCTGTTCCTGGGGGAAAGCTAGTGTTGTTTCGCAATGGAATCAATCTAGACGCCACACAGCAGCGGTTGACCTGTTTGAGGGCTAGTTGCCAGGCCCTCATTGTGTCCTTATAGAGGAAGCTGTCTGTAAGCTGTGCGTGCGAGGCACTGGGGGGGGGTGAAGGGTAGGACCGATAAATCAAGACCACCCAGGGCTTGTCTCTCTAGTTCTGGAGAGTAGAAGTGGTTAGTTTGCAGTTGCCAGTCGATCACAAGGCGGCCAAGTGATGCCCAGTTATACAACCTCAGGTTGGGTAGGCCTAGCCCCCCTTCCGAAGGATGTGAATATAACTTCACAAGAGCTATTCTCGGTCTACCTCCCCTCCACAGGAATTTTGAAAGGGCCCGGTTATACTCCGCCATGTCTTTCCTGCTAATAAGAAAAGGTAACATCAGCAGTGGGTACAGTAGCCGTGGCAGAATCACCATCTTAACCAGACTTATGCGCCCAGAGAGAGAGACTGGCAAATTTCTCCATCCGTCCATCGTGGTCGCAGCATCACGACATGCTCGTCTGATATTGTCGCAATACAGAGCTTGACCACTGGGGGATAACTGAATCCCCAAGTAGGTCAAGGTAGGTTTGGCCTCCTGGAACGGATAGGGGAACAGTTGAACCTTGTCCTTTTGTAACCATAAAATTTCCGATTTGGTGTTGTTTACTTTGTATCCTGAAAAGGATCCAAAGGCTTCAATTATCGCCAGGATCTTCGGGATATGTTTGGCGGGATGCTCTACGAATAAAAGCATATCGTCCGCATATAGTGCGAGGTGTAGCCTCTCCTGGCCTAAAAGAATGCCCGGATATGCCGAGCGTAATTTGACGGCTAGTGGCTCTAAGGCCATGTTAAAGAGGAGGGGGGATAATGGGCATCCTTGGCGTGTGCCCCTTTGCGGTGAGATGCGTGGGGAAAATAATCCGTTGGCCATAATGTGGACCCAAGGGGATGTATAGATATTTCATACTGTATATATTTATGTGTTTATATGTGTATATACGTAAATAAGCGTATACATACTGTATATATTTAGAGTTAAAACACAGTCCCCATTCACCTCTATGTAAAGGCACTTTTAGTGTTGTTGTTTTTTCCCCCAAACATCCCACATCACCTCACTTTAACCCTTTATAACTGCTTTGTGCAGTTTTTTTATTACAAAAATAAAAATGCTTATATTATTTATTATTTTAAAGAACTGTCCACTTTATTTGGGGAGCAATTGGGGCAACTATTTATCATTATCCAGAGGTCTGACCTCAGGTTAATTGTGATTAGTGCAAAGGGAAACCATGAGCTTGAGGGAACATTAACCAGCTACTTGTAATGATTTATTTAATTATTACATTTAATGGTTATTTAATGTGCGCCAGTAAACGGGTACATTTTCCCCTTTACGGGCGCATGTTAATATAGTATTGCACTTGTAACCTAGCCCTGTATCTGTTACAGAGGGCATAAAAACTGCTGTTATATTACAGGTTATGGACGGTAACCCTAATGGCTGCACAGCGCACTGTAACACACTTAGGACAAGTAACGCAGCAAATAATTTGCAAAAACACTGCACGCATTATGGCTTTTTTGCATTTAGGGTTACGCAGCTATAACAAGTTGAAAAATAACTTATTTTGTGTGCGTTAGCCATGTAATGCAATCAGCCAAATCGCATGCGCGGTCACGTATTCCCCATAGAACTCAATGGAGATGACAAATGAAAAAAAACAACAGCACAAAAACCCTAATATGTTGGTAAAGCCCTTGACATATTCTTCTCGAAAAGTGTACATGAAAATGCGATTATTTCATATTGCGAAAATGTTTTCATAATGGATTATGTTCTATTTATTTATAAATAAATATTTCCCTATATATGTGATGATTTTTTATATGAACATATATATGTCTATATATCTCGAGATCTATTTGCAAATATCTCTTTGAAAATCCCTCTGAGATATTGTTTAATGTGCATAAGTTTGTAATGTAAAATATTTACATTACATTAAGGAAAAAGCTTTCATTCTATTGGCTGATTTGAATGTGAAGATTCAAATCAGCGAATAGGAATGCAAGTGTACTCCTATATAAAAGGGGTATCTCACATTCACTATTCAGTGTGCAGCTAGAGACCGCATGAAGTCTGAAGAGGAGTACCGACGTCGCCACCGCCATCGGGATAAAGTTAGAAGATGAACCGCTGCCGGGATGAAGATGGAGCGTCGCCCATCATCATCGGTGAGTACCAACTTTGGGGTTAGTGTTAGTTTTTAGTTTTTTTTGTAATGTTAGGATTTTTTATTTTTGGTAGTGTAAGGGTTTTATTTTTAAAGGTAAGATTAGGTTTTTATTTAATTTTACAGGTAAGTTTTTTTTTTAAGGTAGTTAGGATTTTTTTTAGTAAATTTAGGGGTATTTTAATTTTTGGTTAAGTTAGGGGTGTTAGGTTAGGGGGGTTTAGATTGTTGTGGGGGGATGGTGGTTTAGGGGTTAATAGTTTATTTAGTTACTTTGTAATGTGGGGGAATGGCGTTTTAGGGATTAATATTTATATATACTAGTTTAAATGAGTGTTTGCGATGTGGGAGGATGGTGGTTCAGGGGTTAATAGTATTATTTAAACTTTTTCAATGTGGGGGTGGCGGTGTAGGGGTTAATAGTTTAAATTAGTGTTTGCAATGTAGGGGTGGTGGTTTAGGGGTTAATAGTTTATTTAGGTACTTTGCGATGTGGGGGATGGCGGTTTAGGGGTTAATAGTTTATTTATGAATGTAGGGGGCCGATTTATCAAGCTCCATATGGAGCTCGATGCCCCTTGTTTCCGCGAGCCTTCATAATTCTTCCGCCTGCTCTGAGGCCGCGGACAGAAATCAACCCAATCGAATTCGATCAGGTGGATTGACACCCCCTGCTAGCGGCCATGAATCTGCAGGGGGCGGCATTGCACCAGCAGTTCACAAGAACTGCTGGTGCAATGATAAATGCCGACAGCATATGCTGTCAGCATTTATCGATGTGGGGCGGACATGATACGCTACATCGTATCATGCCTGCTCACACATTAATAAATATACCCCAAAGTGTACTTTGTAATGTATTTTCCTTGTGTTTTGTGCAACTTTTTATTTTCGGAAACCAGTTTACCACAGCTCTTACATCGTGGAAAGGATTGAAGCGTAAAAGGCGATTGCACTAGTGGAATTGCGATTTCGCTGAACTTGTAATATCAGCGGAATGAAAATGACTCGCAAAATCTCAATTGTGCTAGCGCAAAACCATTTGCAGCTCACTTGTAATCTAGCCATAATGTGTACATTATTATGGTTTAACTCAAAGGAAATGAGGACAAAGCCTATTATCCAAAATGTTCAAAGCTGTGATAATCAAACATCTGCCCCCCTTTCTCTCTTCCCATTATAAAGACCAACACAAAATTGCAGTTTAATGTAATTATAATAAGTTTAATATTTTTATTACTGTTGCTAATTGCATCAGCGGCAGCTCCCACTTGGGACAAGTTGTGGTCTGCGGGTCCCGAGTGAGACTTTAACTGTGTGAGTAACCCCTTTACAGCACTACTTGTTTTAAACTTACATGCTCAAAGCAGATTAAGGGGCCTAGTTATCAAGTCGTCAACCTCAAATACGCTGGAATTCCGCAGCGTATTTGTGGCGAGGCTGCTTCGCCTTAGCTATCAAAGGCTAGAGACCGGCAAAAGTAGAATTTTGTGACGTAAACTTCGATCCGCCGGACTCAGTCCGACACAGATCGATTCTTACGTCACTCCAGATGTTCCGCATACAAGTGCGGCACAATCTGACTACTTTTGCTAGTTATCAAAAAACTAGCAGGTACGCTCGGCACTTTTACGGCCCAGCGTACCTGGTTTTCAAACCGCCACCCTGGAGGCGGCGGATCCCATAGGAATCAATGGGAGTCTGACCATAGCGAAAGTACAAGTTCGCTGCTGCCAGACATCCCATTGATTCCTATGGGAGCTGTCTACACCTAACACCCTAACATGTACCCCGAGTCTAAACACCACTAATCTGTCCACCCCTACACCGCCGCAACTAAATAAAGTGTTTAACCCCTAAACCCCCGCTCCCGGAGCCCACCGCAAGCTACTCTATACATATTAACCCCTAAACCGCCACTCCCGGAGCCCACCGCAACTATAATAAATGTCTTAACCCCTAAACCACCTCTCCCGGAGCCCACCGCCACCTACATTATACCTATTAACCCCTATCCTGCCCCCCCTATACCACCGCCCTCTATAATAAAGTTATTAACCCCTAAACCGCAGCTCCCGGACCCTGCCGCAACCTATATTAAATTTATTAACCCCTAATCTGCCCCCCCTACACTGTCGCCACCTATAATACATTTATTAACCCCTATCCTGCCCCCCACTACACCGCCGTCACTGTAATAAATTTATTAACACCCTAAACCTAAGTCTAACACTAACCCTAAATATTAATTAAATAAATCTAAATAATATTTAGATTTAAATAGCGGCCATGAATCTGCATCTGATCGGAACAGCCAATAGAATGCGAGCTCAATCTGATTGGCTGATTGGATCAGCCAATCAGATTGAACTTGAATCTGATTGGCTGATTCAATCAGCCAATCAGATTTTTCCTACCTTAATTCCGATTGGCTGATAGAATCCTATCAGCCAATCGGAATTGAAGGGACGCCATCTTGGATGACGTCCCTTAAAGGAGCCTTCATTCGTCGGTAGTCCGTTGGTAAAGAAGGATGTTCCGCGTCGGCGGGATGAAGATTGAAGACCCGGCTTGGAAGATGACATCGCCCGGATAGAAGACTTCTTCAGCGCCTCTTGGAAGATGACATCGCCCGGATCGAAGACTTCTTCAGTGCCGCTTGGAGGATCACTTCATCGGATGGAAGATTTCTTCAGCGCCGCTTGGAGGATAACTTCTTCCGCTCCGGATGTCCACTTCGGTTCCATCGCTGCTCGGCTGAGTGAAGACGACTCAAGGTAGGATGATCTTCAGGGGATTAGTGTTAGGTTATTTTAAGGGGGGTTTGGGTTAGATTAGGGGTATGTGGGTGGTGGGTTTTAATGTTGGGGGGGTTGTATTTTTCTTTTACAGGCAAAAGAGCTGAATTCTTTGGGGCATGCCCCACAAAAGGTCCTTTTAAGGGCTGGTAAGGTAAAAGAGCTTTGAACTTTTTTAATTTAGAATAGGGTAGGGCATTTTTTTATTTTGGGGGGGTTTGTTATTTTATTAGGGGGCTTAGATTAGGTGTAAGTAGCTTAAAATTGTTGTAATATTTTTAAAATGTTTGTAACTTTTTTTTTTTTTTGTAACTTAGCTTTTTTTATTTTTTGTACTTTAGTTAGTTTATGTAATTGTATTTAATTGTAGTTATTTGTAGTTAATTTATTTAATTAATGTAATGATAGTGTAGTGTTAGGTTTAATTGTAACTTAGGTTAGGATTTATTTTACAGGTAATTTTGTATTTCTTTTAGCTAGGTAGTTATTAAATAGTTAATAACTATTTAATAACTATTCTAACTAGCTAAAATAAATACAAAGTTACCTGTAAAATAAATATAAATCCTAAGATAGCTACAATGTAATTATTAATTATATTGTAGCTATCTTAGGGTTTATTTTACAGGTAAGTATTTAGTTTTAAATAGGAATAATTTATTAAAGTATAGTGTAGTGTTAGGTGTAATTGTAACTTAGGTAAGGATTTATTTTACAGGTACATTTCTCTTTATTTTAGCTAGGTAGCTATTATATAGTTAATAACTATTTAATAGCTATTGTACCTAGTTAAAATAAATTGAAAGTTGCCTGTAAAATAAAAATAAATCCTACGATAGCTACAATATAATTATTATTTATATTGTAGCTATATTAGGGTTTATTTTAAAGGTAAGTATTTAGTTTTAAATAGGATTAACTTAGTTAATAAGAGAAATATTATTTAGATTTATTTAATTAATATTTAAGTTAGGGGGTGTTAGGGTTAGTGTTAGACTTAGGTTTAGGGGTTAATAATTTTATTACAGTGGCGGCGGTGTAGTGGGGGGCAGGATAGGGGTTAATAAATTTATTATAGGTGGCAACGGTGTAGGGGGGGCAGGATAGGGGTTAATAAATTTATTATAGGTGGCGACAGTGTAGGGGGGGCAGGATAGGGGTTAATAAATTTAATATAGGTTGTGGCGGGTTCAGGGAGCGGAGGTTTAGGGGTTAAACTATTTATTTATTTGCGGCGAGGTGCGGGATCAGCAGGATAGGGGTTAATAACTTTATTATAGAGGGCGACGGTATAGGGGGGCAGGATAGGAGTTACTAGGTATAATGTAGGTGGCAGCGGTGTCCGGGAGCGGTGGTTTAGGGGTTAATACATTTATAAGAGTTGCGGCGGGGTCTAGGAGTTGCGGTTTAGGGGTTAGTAACTTTATTTAGTTGCGGGGGGCTCCGGGGGCGCCGGTATAGGGGGTAGAACAGTGTAGTTTAGTGTGAGTGCTTAGTGACAGGCTAGCAAGAAAGCTGTAAAAAAGCCGAAGAGCAGCGAGATCGGATGAGTGATAACTTTCACAGTCCGCTGCTCATCGCCCCGTACTTGGTGCGCGGCTTTTTGACAGCTTTTTGATAACTTAGGCGAATTTTGGCAGGTCCGCGGCGGCGATGTGAGGCGAGCTTAGGCGGGCGTATTGGGTCGGCGAAGGCAGGAAAAGTAGACACGTTGATAACTAGGCCCCTTTGCATGTAAATCTAATACTATAATGGCCCTTTAAATTGATATTACAGTAAAAAAAAGATATATATAAAACAATATATTCTTAGCAAAGGATAGCTTAAGAATAATATGCATATTGTTTATAGCCACCTAAATTATGAGTTTTGCGCAATAGAGGGTGTGAAAAGAACGCAACAAAAGTTATTTCACCCCCCATAGCACTACCATTACAAGTTTCTGAAAAGTCTTCTTGTGCATGCGATATGGTGGCGTTAAGCTCCATACTGCACAAAAGCCAAGGGCTGAGAATACCTGCTTGTGCACGCTTTCCTCCATAGACATCAATGGGGAGAGAGTGTTAGAAAAAAAAAAATAACACCTGAAGTGCGGAATGAAAATCTCCGTAACGCAACCCCATTTATGTCTATTTCGAAAAAAGTTAATTTTAAACCTAACATCCTAACATAAACACCAGGTCTAAACACCCCTAATCTGCCGCCCCGACATCGCCAACACCTAAATAAAGTTATTAACCCCTAATCTGCCACCCTCGACATCGCCGACACCGAAATAAAGTTATTATCTCCTAATCTGCCGCCCCCAACATCGCCGAAACAGAAATAAAGTTATTAACCCCTAATCTGCCTCTCCCAACATCGCTGCCACTAATAAAAGTTATTAACCCATATTTCGCCGCTCCTCAACAACGCCGCCATTATAATAAATTTATTAACTCCTAAACCTCTGGCCTCCCACATCACCGCCACTAAATAAACATATTAACCTATAAACTGCCAGCCCCCCACATCGCAAAAAAACTAATTAAACTATTAACCCCTTAACCTAACATTCCCCTAACTTTATATTAAAATTAAAATATCTCTATCTTAAAATAAATAAAAACTTACCTGTGAAAAAAAAAACAACTAAGTTTAAACTAACAATTAACCTATCATAACTATTATACTAAACTATTATACTAAAATTAAAATAACTACTAATTAAAAAAAAAATACACATTAAAAAAAAACTAAAACTACTAAAAAATGTTAAGTCTAAAATTACAAAAAATAAAAAATACTAAATTACGAAAAATAACAAACTCTAAATTACGAGAAATAACAAACGAAATGATCAAAAATAAAAACAATTACATCTAATCTAATAGCCCTATAAAAATAAAAAAGCCCCCCTCCCCCCAAAATAAAAGAAAAACCCTAGCCTACAATAAGCTACCAATAGCTCTTAAAAGCGCCTTTTTTAGGGCATTGTCCTAAAGAAATCAGCTCTTTTACCTGGAAAAATACACAAAGACCCCCCAACAGTAAAACCCACCACCCAACTAACCCCCTAAAATAAAAAACCTAACTCTAACCAAAACCTAAGCTACCCATTGCCCTGAAAACGGCATTTGTATGGGCATTGCCCTTAAAAGGGCATTCAGCTTTTACATTCAGCTCTTTTACCTAAAGCCCAAAACCCTAATCTAAAAAAGAAAAAAACACCCACATTTTTTAAAAAAAAAATCTCATCCAGACGGCGAGAAATCTTCATCCAGACTGCGTCTTCTATCTTCATCCCTGCGGTGCGGAGCGGATCCATCCTTGAAGACATCCGGTGTGAAGCGTCCTCTTCATACGGTCACCACCGTACACTGGATCTTCAATGCAAGGGAGCCTTTTCAAAATGGTGTCCCTTGGATTCCTATTGGCTGATTTGATTCTTGACATTTTTAGATTAGGGTTTTGGGCTTTAGGTAAAAAGAGCTGAATGCCCTTTTCAGGGCAATGTAAAAGATCTGAATGCCAATACAAATGCCCTTTTCAGGGCAATGGGTAGCTTAGGTTTTTGTTGGAGTTAGGTTTTTTATTTTGGTGGGTTGGTTGGGGGGTGGGTTTTACTGTTGGGGGTCTTTGTATTTTTTTCCAGGTTAAAGAGCTGATTTTTTTAGGACAATGACCTACAAAAGGCCCTTTTAAGAGCTATTGGTAGTTTATTGTAGGCTAGGGGGTTTTTTTATTTTGGGGGAGGGCTTTTTTATTTTTATAGGGCTAATAGATTAGGTGTAATTGTTTTAAAGAGCTGATTTTTTTAGGACAATGCCCTACAAAAGGCCCTTTTAAGAGCTATTGGTAGTTTATTGTAGGCTAGGGGGTTTTTATTTTGGGGGAGGGCTTTTATTTTTATAGGGCTATTAGATTAGGTGTAAGCTATTAGATTAGGTGTAATTGTTTTTATTTTTGATAATTTTGTTTATTATTTTTTCGTAATTTAGTATTTTTTATTTTTTGTAATTTTAGACTTAATTTTATTTGTAGTGTCAGTTTTTTTTATGTGTTATTTAGTTTTTTTAATTGGTAGTTATTTTAATTTTAGTATAATAGTTTAGTATAATAGTTATGTTAGGTTAATTGTTAGTTTAAACTTATTTTTTTTTAATTTCACAGGTAAGTTTTTATTTATTTTAAGATAGGGATATTGTAATTTTAATTTAAAGTTAGGGGGTGATAGGATTAGGGGTTAATATTTTAATTTGTTAGTGGCGATGTGGGGGGCTGGCGATTTAGGGGTTAATAAATGTATTTAGTAGTGGCGATGTAGGGGGATATCGGTTTAGGGGTTAATAGGTTAAGTTAGTGGCGGCGGTGTCGGGGAGTGGCGGAATAGGGGTTAATAACTTTATTATAATGGCAGGGATGTGGGTGGGCAGCAGATTAGGGGTTAATACATTCTAAATAGTGTTTGCGATGCGGGAGGGCCTCGGTTTAGGGGTTAATACGTGCTGTATGGGTCTATTAGTTATGAGTTTTATGAAACATTTTTATTACACGAAACCCATAACTACTGGTCTCAGATGGCGGTGTGGATCTTGTCGGTATAGGCTGTAACACAAGCGTTTTAGCCTCACCGCACAACCTGTAATAACGGCGCAATGAAAATCCCACGCAAAAACATAATTTTTTTGAGTGCTGGATTGCTGTTGCGTTACAGGCTACAATGCTTGCGGTATAGCAATACCGACACGACTCGTAATGGCTGCGTTACTGTTTTTACGCTGAAATTGCCATTTTGTTCAGCGTTAAAACCGTAACACAAAACTCGTAATCTAGGTGCATGTTAGTTGTTTAAATATTGAAGTAATACATTTTAGTTTGTATAAAGTACCATAGTAGTTTCTATAAATTAATGGACATTACAGTCTTAAAACCTAGATATCCCTTCACCACTCTCTTTTGCTGAAAACATTATAGGACAGATATAAAACCAGCAATAACTGAACTATACAATGACTGTGTGAAATATGACAATATTAAAGAGACTTTGAACAGTAAAATGTATTTACTCTTAATGCATTGCTTGTTATACCTGCTGCAGAGTATTAAATGTATTGAAAATTCTTCCGTAATGTTTATTTTTGCATTTGGAATTTACTATTTTGCTTATAAAATCATCAGCCATTTTTCTCAAGGAACCATTTAAAGGGACAGTCTAGTCAAAATTAAGCTTTCATGATTCCAATAGGGCAGATCATTTTAAACAATTTTCCATTTTACTTTTATCATCAAATTTGCTTTGCTTTCTTGGTATTCTTTGTGGAAATATAAACCTAGGTAGGCTCATATTCAAATTTTTAAGCTGTTGAACAGTTTTCCCAGTTACACACTGCTAGTTCATGTGTGACATATAGATAACATTGTGCTCACTCCTGTGGAGTTATTTATGAGTCAGCACTGATTGGCTAAAATGCAAGTCTGTCAAAAGAACTGTCAGGGTTTTTTCCCTGTTTGTTTGCCATGTGCTGCTGGCAGCCATTTTGCTCACCTCTCTTCCTGACTATGGTGCATTGTGGGGGATGCTGCTCATTTCCTGCACTTCCTTTTATGGCCAGACTGGTGTGCATCATCCATGTGAGACAGGATGCAGTCTCAGAATTGTGATGTCATCACTTATTATTTAAAGGGCCTCTGTTCAGTATGCTATGCCTTTGCGTTGTCTCAGACCTGTTTGTGAGAGTTCCTGTGTATTACCTGGCTGCCTGACGTCCTTCCTGGTTCCTGATCCCTGGCTTGTTCCTGACTCCGGCTCGTCTGACTAATCGCTTTGGCTCCTGACTCGGCTCGTCTGACTACCAGCTCTGGTTTTGACTCCTGGCTTGTTATTTGACTTGTGGACTTTTTATTATTTTTTGCTTTTAATAAAGGTGTGATTATTTTTGCACTTCTCCTCTCAGTCTGATTCCTGGCACCCTGACATTACGCAAAGGCCATGAATCCTGATGGTGCTAATTATCCACCTTTACCTGCCATAATTTCCAGGATAGATGTACAGGATCACCGCTTGGATCAATTTGCACTAGCCCTGCAAACACTGCTGACTCGCACTGCACATTTGGACCAAAGTGTCCCACAAGTTATGGCTGCTCCTGTTTCCGCTGCTGCACCTATGCCTACCAGGAGCATGTCCGGTTCTGCACCTCTACCTCAGTGATATGGAGGCGATCCTATTCAGTGCACAGGGTTTTTGAACCAGGTGGGCATTTACTTTGAGATGTTACCTCAGGTGTTTCCTTCTGACAGAGCTAAGGTGGGATTTCTCATCTCGTTACTCTCTGACACAGCCCTTGTCTGGGCTAATCCCTTGTGGGAGACTAATAAACCTGTGATTTCAAATTACCCTGAATTTGTGGCCTCCTTTCGAAGGGTATTTGATGTTCCAGCTCGCTCCTCCTCTGCTGCTAAACGACTCATGTCCATTCAGCAAGGTACAAGATCTGTTGCTAAGTATGCTATTGAGTTCCATACGCTTGCCGCAGAGGTAGGTTAGAACAATGAAGCACTTGTTGCCGCCTTCTTTCATGGGCTCTCTGATGAGATTAAAGACGAAGTTGCTGCCAGAGATTTACCAGAGGATCTCGAGGCATTGGTGTCTTTTTTGATCCTAATTGACATCAGACTCAGAGAGAGGCCCTCTTTCAAGGAGCGCTTGCGGAAGCCTCCTGTTCCGTTGTCTCCTACGTGTTCATTCCCACCCATGCCTCCCTCTCCTCCCATGCCTCCTGGTCCCAAGTCACCAGGTACTGCTGAGCCGATGCAGTTGGGATTCACGCGTCTCTCCACGGTGGAGAGGGCCTTTAGGAAAAGGGAGGGGCTCTGCCTCTATTGTGGGTTACAGGGCCACCTTTTGAAGTTCCTACACAGCCGGGAAACGCTCACACCTAAGGTCCTGTCAGGGGCAGACCTTGGGTGGTTTATCCTTGTCCCCGGAACCGCTTAAGGAGAAACCTTTGGTCACGGTTGTCCTTTCATTGGTGGACTCCTCCATAGTCACTGAGGCTCTGCAGGCTATTTCATTGACAGTGCTTTTGTATCAAAGCACTCCATTCCTGTTTTGCCTCGGTCCATTCCGCTTGCTATTGAGGCCATTGATGGCAGGCACCTTCAGCCCACACTCGTTGAAACTCATGAAACTGCTCCGTTGTCCATGGCTGTTGGGGCTCTCCATTTTGAAAGCCTCCAGTTCCAGGTGATAAACTCTCCGCATTTTCCAGTTGTTCTGGGTTATCCCTGGCTCCAAAAGCACAATCCCAGTCTCGACTGGCGCAGGTTCGAAATTTTGTCATGGTCCCCGCAATGTATTTCCACTTGTCTTCGGAAACCAGTTAAAGTCTTGTGCACTTCTTCAGTATCTCAATTGCCAGAGGAGTACCAAGTGTTCCTAGACGTTTTTGACAAGGTGCGTGCCGGTACGTTGCCTCCTCACCGGTCTTACGATTGTGCCATAGACCTGCAACCCGAAGCCATTCCTCCTACTGCTATGGAGGAGTATGTTGCCAATGCTCTGTCACGGGGGATCATCCGCAAATCCTGCTCTCCTGCAGGGGCTGGCTTCTTCTTTGTGAAGAAAAAAAGTGGTGAGTTAAGACCATGCAACAATTATAGGGGTCTTAATCGTCTTACCATTAAGAATGCTTACCCTATTCCGCTCATTACGGAACTCTTTGACCGCCTCAAGGGAGCTATGGTCTTTACTAAACTTGATTTGAGAGGAGCGTACATTCTCATTAGGATTAAGGAGGGCCACGAATGGAAAACAGCATTTAACACCAGGAGCGGGCATTATGAGTATCTTGTAATGCCCTTTGGCCTATGTAATGCTCCTGCTGTTTTTCAGAAATTTATTAATGATGTCCTACGAGATATGCTGCAACAGTGTGTTGTGGTGTACTTAGACGACATCCTCATACACTCACCCACACTTGAGGCTCATCGTTCTGATGTTACACGGGTTGAGTTCTTCAGAGACTACGTGAGAATGGCCTGTTTTGTAAACTCGATAAATGTGAGTTCCATCAGACACAGGTAACCTTCCTAGGTTATGTTATCTCCGTTGCAGGGTTCTCCATGGATCCTGACAAGTTATCTGCAGTTCTGCAGTGGCCTCGCCCAGTTGGTCTTCGGTCTATTCAACGTTTTTTGGGGTTCGCCAATTACTATAGAAAGTTTATTAAAAACTTTTCTTCCTTGGTCAAACCTATCACAGACATGACCTGTAAAGAGAATGATCCACTCCATTGGTCACCTACTGCCATTAAGGCCTTTGATAGTCTTTAGACTGCCTTTGCTGCTTCTCCAGTTCTGGCTCATCCTAACCCTGTCCTGCCTTTCGTTCTTGAGGTCGATTCATCTGAGACTGGAGTAGGTGCCCTCTTGTCTCAATGTCCTACGCCTGACGGTTCCTTGCATCCGTGTGGTTTCTTCACTAGGAAATTGTCTCCAGTGGAGTGCAATTATGAAATTGGCGACAGGGAATTACTGGCCATAATTTTGGCACTCGAGGAATGGAGGCATCTTCTCGAGAGTACTAGCGTGCCAGTGCTCATTCTTACTGACCAGAAGAATTTAACTTATCTATCTGAAGCAAAACGTTTGTCGCCCCGACAGGCCAGATGGGCGCTATTTTTGTCTCGGTTTAATTATGTGGTCTCCTACCTGCCTGGTAGTAAGAATGTTAGGGCTGATGCCCTCTCTTGACAATTTTCGTCTTTGTCTAAGGAGGAGTCTGTACTTACTCCTGTTATACCTCCTGACCATATTTTGGCTACCATATGTACTAATTTGACTTCTCCCTTGGGGGAGGAGATCCTGGCTGCACAAACCAATGCACCTCCTGAGAAACCTAGTGGTAAGTGTTTTGTTCCTGAGAATCTTCAAACTAAACTTTTGCACACTTACCACTATCCTAAAGCCGCAGGTCACCCAGGCAAGAACCAAATTATTTGGTCTGTCACTTGACAATTCTGGTGGCCAGGTCTTCGTTCTGATGTTGCTGCATATGTTGCCTCCTGCTCAGTTTGTGCACAGAATAAGACTCCTCGACGTCCTCCTGTGGGTCTTCTTCAACCTATTGCTAATGGTGAGCGTCCATGGACACATCTTTCCATGGACTTCATTGTCGAGCTCCCTGTTTCCAATGGCAATACTGTTATCCTTATGGTGGTTGACCGTTTTTCTAAAATGTCACATTGCATTCTCCTGATGAAGCTGCCCATTGCTCAGGAGCTTGCTTCAATTTTTGCCCGGGCGGTCTTCCATTTACATGGGTTACCCAAGGAGATAGTGTCAGACCAGGGTAGCCAGTTTGTCTCCAGATTTTGGGATTCCTTTTGTGCTCAAATGGGGATCCAGCTTTCCTTCTCCTCTGCATATTACCCTCAATCCAATGGGGCTGCGGAACGGTCTAATCAAGCTCTGGAACAGTTCCTCCATTGCTATGTCTCAGATCACCACACTAATTGGTCTGAACTGTTACCTTGGGCAGAGTTTGCTCATAATAGTGCTATTAATGCTTCCTCCAAGTTATCCCCGTTCATGGCGAATTATGGGTTTCAACCATCCTTGTTGCCCGATTCATGTCTCAGGGTATTCAGGCTTTGAAGGAGCATTTCTGGCTACTCCGTTCCACGTGGGTGCAGATTCAGGATTGCCTTCATCATTCTATGCAGCGCCAAAAGTTCCAGGCTGATCGTAGGCGTCTGCCCGCACCTTCCTACCAGGTTGGTGAGAGAGTTTGGCTGTCCTCCCGCAACTTGAACCTTTGTGTGCCTTCCAATAAATTGGCTCCCCGTTATGTTGGTCCTTTTCGAATACTCTGACGGGTTAATCCTGTGGCCTTCGCTCTTGACCTTACTCCTGCTATGCGCATCTCCAATGTTTTTCATGTCTCCGTCTTGAAACCATTGGTTTGTAATTGGTTTACCACTGTGTTGCCTCGTCCCCATCCTATCTTTGTTGACAACCATGATGAGTATGAGGTCAGCAGCATTATTGACTCTCGTATGTCCAGGGGCCGTGTACAGTATTTGGTTCACTGGAGGGGCTACTGTCCAGAGGAGCGTTCTTGGGTTACCTCCTCTGATGTTCATGCTCCCGCCCTCCTCCGTGCCTTCCATGCCCGTTTCCCCAATAAGCCTTTTGTCCTCCCGCGGGAGAGGGGTAGTTGAGGGGAGGGTACTGTCAGGGTTTTTTCCCTGTTTTGTTTGCCATGTGCTGCTGGCAGCCATTTTACTCACCTCTCTTCCTGACTTTTGTGCATTGTGGGGGATGCTGCTCATTTCCTGCGCTTCCTTTTATGGCCAGACTGGTGTGCATCATCCATGTGAGACAGGATGCAGTCTCAGAATTGTGATGACATCACTTATTATTTAAAGGGCCTCTGTTCAGTATGCTTTGCCTTTGCGTTGTCTCAGACCTGTTTGTGAGAGTTCCTGTGTATTACCTGGCTGCCTGACGTCCTTCCTGGTTCCTGATCCCTGGCTTGTTCCTGACTCTGCTATTTTCCTTGTTCCTGATTCCGGCTCGTCTGACTATTCGCTTTGGCTCCTGACTCGGCTCGTCTGACTACCAGCTCTGGTTTTGACTCCTGGCTTGTTATTTGACTTGTGGACTTTTTATTATTTTTTGCTTTTAATAAAGGTGTGATTATTTTTGCACTTCTCATCTCAGTCTGATTCCTGGCACCCTGAAAAGAACTGAGAAAAGGGGGCAGTCTGCAGTGGCTTAGATACAAGGTAATCACAGAGGTAAAAAGTGTTTTGATATAACAGTGTTGGTTATTCAAAAATGGGAAATGGGTAATAAAGGGATTATCTATCTTTTTAAACAATACAAATTCTGGTGTAGACTGTCTCTTTAAATGAGATGAGCTTGCAGGAAGAGCAGACCCGTTCATGTTATCTCACTAGATAATATACAGAAAGACTACTAGTTAGGTATTTAAATTATAGGTGAGGAATTCAGTTAAAGGGATAGTGTACTGTAAAATTGATTTCCCCTAAATGAGTTTCCATTGACTTGTTATACCAGATGCAAGATATAAAATTTATGGGGAATGGCTCCATTAGGTTTATTTTTTATATGAAATTGCAGTTTTTTCTAGGTCAAACCATAACCCATTTAAGTAAGGAGAGGAGACATCCTTTTCTTATCTTTATCTTATCTCTGACTGTTTACAAAAAGCCAGTACTTATAGAAGCAACGGAAAATGAAGTTGATGAATTGTCAAAAGAGCCTGTCCAGAGAGGAGAATACTGCGTGGATGGTTAAAAGTACACAAATATCAGAGGTAGCTGAGGTAAGAGATTTCCGTTTACTCAAAGATTACTAAGAGACTGGGCACATAAGTGGTTCCTATTTTTGGGACATTGTATAATGTTTCTCCTTCCCCTCTATCACCAATCTGGGAACAGACTAAAATTGGTACATAGAGGGGTGGAGTTTGGCCGCAGCTAAGATGGCTGCTTAAACCCAGAACTCCGAGACATCAGGCACTTTAAAAGTATATAATCACGCATCGCAATGCCCAAATAAGTTTAAATTATAGAGACATTTTATGCCTATAACTCCGGGAGCAAGATAAGATCACGGCTGGGCTCCGCAACCACGTGGATAATGGAGTAACGGACCAAGAGTAACTAACTACCACTACAGTCGCACTCGGTAAGACTACCACAACTATTTGCGACACTCTGCAGGACCCTATCACTTAACATTGCCTCTTACCATTCTCACTGAGTACTCTAATTGATGACCGGCTGTGTGGGCATAGTGTGTGGCGGGGCGCAGTTGTATAAATATTAAGGCACATTCTAAAATGGCGATGCCTTGCTGTGCGCAGCAAAATATATTACAGCTGTAGGGGCTGCTGTCAGATATCGATTGCGAGTCTTAGTGGAATTGCAGATCGCATATGAAGAGAGCACAGTTAGCGAATGTATATAATCCCAGAAAAGTTTTATTGTAAATTAGCTTCGGAATATATGACTTGAGAGTGGACACTCTTATCTGACATTAACAGAACCTCTGGGCAGTTTACTACAAAGGACTATATATATTTATAGTAACACTATGGCCACTAAGAAAAATCTCAAGCCTAACAAACAATTAAAAGCAACAGGGAGAGAACACACAGTGAGCTCCTTCTTTTCCTCCTCAGAACAGAAAAAGCATTCCCCATCAAAAGGTATCAGAGAACTCTCATCACCTAACTCCAATATGGAGGATGATAATTCCCAGGATCAAGATGTATCTGCACATGTGCCCCTATCAATATTATCCTCTCTTGCATCCAAACAAGATATAGCGGATATTGTGAGAACATGCATGAGGGAAGAGATGGCAGAAATTAAACAAGATATCCATACTCTGGGCTTCAGAGTCGAAGCCATAGAGGATCAGTCAGATATGGTGAAGGAGAAGATCTCGAATATACAAGATCAAGTAATTGAGCAGGCATCTATTATTGAAGACCTTAATGATATATTGGAGGACTTAGAAAATAGGGGTAGACGGAAGAATCTACGTATTAGAGGAATCCCAGAAACAGTACTCCCCAAAGATTTTTATACATATTTTGTCTCCCTGTTTGCACATTTGAAAGGGTCTCAACAAGCAGTAGACATACCCTGGGACAGGGCACACAGAGCTTTGAGGCCAAAGCCCCCAGACACAGCACCGCCCAGGGATGTAATCATGAAGGTCAAAAGCTTTCTAGATAAGGAAGAAATTCTATCATTATCCAGGAAACACCAACCAGTAAGGTTCAGGGGGACGGTGCTACAATTTTATACGGATTTGGCTCCAAGGACACTACAAAGGCGCAGAGAACTAGCTCCCCTGACAAAGCTATTGCGAGATAAAAAAATCCTGTATCGATGGGGATTCCCCTTCCAACTATATGTGCTACGAGACACAAGAAGATTGGTGTGTAGAAAACTCTCCGACGTCCCAGACTTTTGCAGGGACTTGGATCTAGACCCACCAGAATTTTCATCTATAGTCAACCAACAACACCCCCCAGCGAGAAGGGACAGAAGTTCACAATCTGAAAGGTGGCAATCAGCGCCCTCCAAGACAAACAGAAAATTCCCCAATCATGGAGCACCCCCAGAGAAGAGAAAGACGACTACCTCTGCTAGGGTAGATGGTACCTGAACTGACCCTTACATAGCTTGGAGGCCTAAACGGGACTTACTGATGAAGAAGGGTAATTTGTTGAATATTTGATGAGATATACTTCTGCTTTTATATGTTTTCTCACCAGAGATTTAACAGTTTGATATGCTGTATTGTTTTCTTCCCTTATTTCCTGATTAGTTAAAATTAAAAGTGCTAGCATAGTGCTGCGAAATGAAACCAAGATTATAGATGGATTCTATAGATATATACTATATAAATATAATCTTGTATAAATAAAAACAAAACAAAAACAAACAAACATATAGTTATACTGTGGGCTTGCTGCAATCTTTTCTTACTTAAGCCTGATCCCCTCTTGAATACGGATCTGTGATTTAACATGATCCCAATGCCCATCTCCGGACACAGGAGAGGCATTAATTCATTATGTTTGTTTATTAGTTATGTGTTATGTTCCTGTTTGCTTGTTTGTGTTGATTTCCTAAAAAGTTTATGTTGTCTACTAGATAGATATAAACCTGAAAAACCAAAAATATGGTATAATGTTGGATATTGTATAAGGTATAGCTCATTGAAATTCTGTATATTGGTAAGTAATGGATACCCCAAATAGGACATTGAAATTTATTACACAAAATGTCAAGGGCCTCAACTCACCTGCTAAAAGGTCTGTGGCAATGTCAGATTTTCACAAAAGAAAGGGAGACATTTTATTCCTGCAAGAGACGCACTTTAAACGCTCTCATGAACCGAGGTATATGAGCTCTCACTATAATCGACATTTCCATAGTTCAGACTCCTCAAAGAGATGTGGAGTAAGTATACTCTTACATAAAGCTATTCCATTCCACCACTTTCAAACTCACACTGACACCGAAGGTCGTTTTTTAGGGGTTTTTGGTCTGCTATACGGTAGACCGGTGACTTAAATCAATGTATACGCTCCGAACACCCAACAACTTCCCTTTTACAAAAAAACATTTAGACGCATACTGGACATAGCCAAGGGGCTGATTTTTATAGGAGGGGACCTCAATATTCCCATACACCCAGAAATGGATAGCTCGAACCCTAATCCTAGTACATCTAAACGCACACTTAAACACTTATGGAAAATGATGAGGGATTATAATTTCTATGATATTTGGAGGTTTATTAATCCAGATAAGAGAGAATACACATTTTTTTCTTCCCCAAATAAAACGTATAGCAGACTTGATTATTGGCTTGTTAACCAGATGGGTCTGGAATATATCACAAAAGCAGGGATTATTCACACAGTATGGTCAGACCATTCAGCGGTTTTTTTTTATATTGCTTGGCCTGGTACCCCAATAGCCCCATATATATGGAAACTAGACAACTCCTTGCTGAAAGGAGAAATAGAGCTTACCAAAAACCAGGAGGCCCTGCAAGAATATTTTACATTTAACTCCACAGGAGAAATTGACCCCATGGCAGTTTGGGAGGCACATAAATGCTTCATGAGAGGGGAATTTATTAAAAGGAAGGCACATTTTAAAAATATAGAGAGACAGAAATATATGGATCTCACCTCAAAATTATCAGACCTAGAACATAGGCATAGACAAAATCAGGACGATCCATCTGTGAAACAGCTACTCCAAAATCCTAGAAAGGCTCTCCATGTGTAAGGTTTATCCAATAAAGGAACACAATTACAGATATTGTTTGTAATATTATGTAAGGCAATATATAACGAAAGCAAGTTAAGGATGATTTATAATATGTATGTCTCACTGCTGGTAATGAATACCCAATAACTGTAAGGCAATCTGATCCAGCAGTGAATTTATCTAGAATGATTGTGAAATAAAACCAAACTTAATATGGTTTAATAAAGAGTTAAATAAGAATATGCAGCAAATTATTATGTAGCAGGAAAAAGGTCTAATCATCAGAAATGAGTGGCAAGAGGAAAATCAGTAGTGATAACTTTTGAGGAGTTCAATAATGCAGAGGAAACTTCGTTAATCACAATTGTTATAATTAGAAGGCAAAGACAAGATTATCAAAACTACGATATAGCAAAATAAGTAAATGAATGTTATTCCCCAGTTAAGTATGGTACTTCAGAGATTAGTCACATTTACTACCTTATCCCATAGAGAGTTCTCCCTTTTGCCTGTCAGCAATGCAGTTTAGTGCTGAGCTGAGATGCTGATTAGCGTAAACCGGAAGTTCCGGTTTCAGTCCGGTGGAATTCTGGGAGCTGTAGTTCAATTGCAGAAAGGAATAATAATAACGATAAAACGGGTAAACACTTGCTGAAGAAATAATAAAGTTAGTTAAAGCTTGCCAGGTCAGTATACTTATAGTAGAATCCTGTCCTGGGAAGGAGAGCTGAGAATGGTGCAGCTTACTCGAGCAGCGATGAAAGTTTCACCTTGCAGGTATGAGAATGAGGCTTGGTACTCAGGTGTTCAGAGGAACGGATTAGAATAACTAAGCAATGATGCTTAGCTGTTCTAACTATTTAAAGGGGAAGTACCCAATCAGAAGAAAGAACGAATTAAAGGCACAGTAACCATTACAGAACCCCCTGCTCAAGGACGCTGTTCCACAGCGGTAGGACGAGGTCTGTCGGGGTGACGGCGATGAAATGAGGAAATTAACCTGGGAGCATTGACACTGGATGCAGGTTCCCAAGAATCCTCATCAGAAGAGAAATTCTTCCAGTGAATAAGATATTGCAGGGCACCCTGGCGTAGCCTAGAGTCCAGAATGGACTGGACTTCGAATTCATCCGGATCAAGGAGAATTGGAGGAGGAGGTTGTAGAATGTTGGATACTCTCTGCTCCTTGTAAGGCTTCAAAAGTGACACATGTATTGTTGGGTGAATGCGGAGAGTATCAGGAAGTTCGAGAGTGACAGCGTTCTGATTTACTATTCCTTTTATGCGATAGGGTCCGATGAAAAGACTTGCCAACTTTTTACTGGGTAGTTGTAATTTTAAGTTTTTTGTGGACAACCAAACCTTTTCCCCAATAGAATAATTTGGTGGGAGTCTTCTACGTAAATCATAGAACTTCTTTTGTTTAGCTTGTGAGTTCTCAATATTTTGACGAATGAAGTTGAAATTATCAACGAGTGAATTGTGTAACTCATCCACCAAAGGAAAATTTAAATCGTCATTTGAATCCAGAAGAAAGGTCGGATGGTATCCATAATTAGCATAAAAAGGTGTAAGTTTTGTTGAGGAATTTACAGAATTATTATATGCAAACTCAGCAGTGGATATGAAGTCAATCCAGTTGTTTTGATGGAAAGAACAAAAACATCTTATGTATTGTTCCAACCACTGATTCACACGTTCTGCCTGACCATTGGTTTGTGGATGGAATGATGTAGAGAATCTATGATCTATTTGAGTGAGATCACATAATTTCGACCAGAACCTAGAGGTAAACTGCGTGCCTCTATCTGTCGTGAGGATGGAAGGAATTCCGTGTAATTTTACAATGTTGTCTAAAAACAGCTGTGATGTTTCTGCCGAGGTTGGCAATTTGTGAAAAGGTAGGAAATGAGCCATTTTCGTGAAAATGTCAACCACCACAAAAATTGTAGTTTGATTTTTTGATGGAGGTAAATCAACGATGAAGTCCATTGAAAGATGTTGCCATGGTTTGGTGGGTATAGGAAGTGACATGAGTAATCCATAGGGTGGTTTTCTCTCTGGTTTGGACGTGTTGCATATGATGCAAGTTTGAATGTGTTGTTGAACACTCTCTCTCATCTTTGGCCACCAAAATTACCTCTTAAGTAAGTCAAGAGTGCGTTGGATTCCTGGATGTCCAGAGAGGGGAGTATCGTGGTGGTTTTGTAGAAGTGTTAGTCTCAATGAAACAGGTACATAGATCCTACCTTTGTGATAATAAATTCCGGATTTGTTTAGATAAGTAGAATGATCTTGATCGGTTTCTTGACTGGTATGCCTTTTTAGATCTGATATAAAGGTGTTAGTGAAACCGATGAAATGATGTTTGGGTATGATCTCAGTAGGATGGTCTTGGGGATCAGGTTTTTGAGGTAACCTTGAGAGAGCATCTGCTTTACCGTTCTTATTTGCTGGTCTGTAAATAATGTTAAAAGAGAATCTAGAAAAATAGAGGCTCCATCGAACTTGTCTTGCAGATAAAGTTTTGTTTGATTGTAAATATTGGAGATTTTTATGGTCGGTATAAATTTTGATAGGATGTTTTGTACCTTCCAGTAGATGTCTCCAGTATTCAAGAGCCTGTTTTATAGCGAGAAGTTCTTTGTCTCCGATAGGATAATTCCTCTCTGCTGGAGTCATAACTTTGGAATAATAAGAGATGGGGTGAATTGGACTATTTAGATCCATTTGTTGAGATAACACAGCCCCAATTGCGAAGTGTGAAGAATCGACTTCTAAGATATAATAGAAAGAAGGATTTGGAAATGTCAGAATGGGTGCAGTAGTAAAAAGATTTTTCAAAGTTGTAAAAGCTACCTCAGCTTCTGGAGTCCATTGAAATGGAATAGATATACTGGTTAATTTTGTCAGTGGTTTTGCAACTTTAGAGAAATCTCTAATAAATTTTCTGTAATAGTTTGAGAACCCTAAGATCCTCTGTAGGTCCTTCCTTGTCTTAGGAACCTCCCAATTTGACACAGCCTCGACCTTTTCTTGTTGCATTTCTATGCCAGTTGGGGATAAATTGTAGCCCAGAAAAGTTACTTTGTGGGTATGGAAAAGGCATTTTTCGGGTTTCGCATATAGTTTATGTAATCTTAAACGTCGGAGTACTTCTGTCACATGTTCTACGTGGTCAGTATAATTCTTTGAATAGATTAAAATGTCATCCAGGTATATAACAACAGTAGTATCCAGAAGATCGTGGAAAATGTCGTTAATAAAGTGATGAAAGGTGGCAGGGGCATTACATAACCCGAACGGCATAACGAGGTATTCGTATAAGCCGTATCGGGTCCTGAATGCCGTTAGCCACTCATGCCCTTCTTTAATCCTGATGAGGTTGTAGGCTCCTCTCAAATCCAATTTGGTGTATATGGTGGCTTCTGACAGGCGCTCAATGAGCTCTGGTATGAGTGGTAGGGGATAACGATTTTTGATTGTTACTTTGTTTAGTTGTCGATAGTCGATAATGGGTCTGATAGTGGAATCTTTATTACGCACAAAGAAAATGCCAGCTCCTGCTGGTGAAGTAGATGGTCTGATAAACCCTTTCCTGAGGTTTTCTTCAAGGTAAGCCTTAAGATGTTCAAGTTCCAGCTGACTGAGAGGATAAAGGTGACCAAATGGAATGGATGCTCCGGGCTGTAGATCGATGGGACAGTCATACTGTCTGTGGGGTGGTAGGTTTTCAGCTTCTGTCTTGCTGAAAACATCCTGGAATGTTGAATACTCCAGCGGAATCGGAGAATCCGTTGAATCACTTTTTAGACAATTTTGAATTTTTAAACAATGATTGCTACAGAAATGTGAGTTAAACTTAATATGTGCAGGTGACCATTGTATTACTGGATTATGTGTTTGTAACCAATTAATACCTAATACTACAGGATAGTTAGGAGAGGGTAAAACATCAAATGAAATGAGTTCACTATGACCTAATGAGGTCATGTGAATAGGTATAGTTTGATGAGTAACAGGACCTGTAGTTATGGGTGAACCATCAATCACACGGACAAAGATAGGTTTTGTTTTGCGAATAAGGGGGATTTTATTGGATTTAACAATTTGTAAATCTATAAAGTTGCCATAGGCTCCTGAATCTATAATCCCATCAATCGTCAGATGTCTTTGATCCCACTGTAGAGAGAGTGACAGAGTGAAATAGGCTGAGTTAAGTACATTCAGAATTGTAGAAGTAGTAGAAACAGACTTACTGCGTTTGTTCTTTTGAAGGACAGGGCAGTCTTGGACGGTATGTTGAGGGTTTGCACAGTACATGCATAAGGATTTTATCCTACGTCTAAGTCTTTCTTCCGGTGTGAGCGGACCTCGGGCTATACCTATCTCCATAGGTTGTTCAGCCGCTTTTGAGGTTGTAGGTATATCTCGTGAGCTTTGTCCTGAAAACATTTTAGGACGAACATCTGAATTAAATCGTTCAGCACGTCTTTCACGTAGTCTGCGATCTAACAGTGTGGCCGTTCTCATTAATGCTTCAAGAGTCTTAGGCAATTCGACTCTGGCAAGCTCATCTTTGAGACTATCAGCAAGACCCAGTCTGAATTGGTTGCGCAGTGCAACTTGGCTCCATTGGGAGTCAGAAGCGTATAACTTAAAGTCAGCGACATAGTCCTCGACTGGCCTTTTACCCTGTTTAAGATTCCTCATAGAGGATTCTGCAGTTAATTGCACATCTTTGTCCTGATATAGGTTATCAAGTGCATCAAAGAATTCCTCTAGTGACCCCAGTAGTGGATCTTCTGTCTCACACAGGTTATCTGCCCATGAGCGGGGTTCACCTTTCATAAATGATATGATACTCAGAACCTTGACCCTCTCAGTTGGGTATGTTCTAGGTTTTAGTTGAAACAAAAGTTGACAGGAATTTTTAAACTGTCTATAGAATTTACGGTTACCAGAAAAAGGTTCAGGTAACATAACTTGAGGTTCTGGGTTATGCTCCTGAGGTGTAGGTCTAAGGCTTAATGAATCTCTTATAATAGCCCTTAGTGATTGATTCTCTAGTTGCACATCATGGACTGCTTGTGCAAGTTGATCAACTTTCTGAGACAAGTTATACACAATTTGTGGAATATCTGTTGGTTCCAATTTCATTTTTTTAGGCTTAGTTATTATGTAAGGTTTATCCAATAAAGGAACACAATTACAGATATTGTTTGTAATATTATGTAAGGCAATATATAACGAAAGCAAGTTAAGGATGATTTATAATATGTATGTCTCACTGCTGGTAATGAATACCCAATAACTGTAAGGCAATCTGATCCAGCAGTGAATTTATCTAGAATGATTGTGAAATAAAACCAAACTTAATATGGTTTAATAAAGAGTTAAATAAGAATATGCAGCAAATTATTATGTAGCAGGAAAAAGGTCTAATCATCAGAAATGAGTGGCAAGAGGAAAATCAGTAGTGATAACTTTTGAGGAGTTCAATAATGCAGAGGAAACTTCGTTAATCACAATTGTTATAATTAGAAGGCAAAGACAAGATTATCAAAACTACGATATAGCAAAATAAGTAAATGAATGTTATTCCCCAGTTAAGTATGGTACTTCAGAGATTAGTCACATTTACTACCTTATCCCATAGAGAGTTCTCCCTTTTGCCTGTCAGCAATGCGGTTTAGTGCTGAGCTGAGATGCTGATTAGCGTAAACCGGAAGTTCCGGTTTCAGTCCGGTGGAATTCTGGGAGCTGTAGTTCAATTGCAGAAAGGAATAATAATAACGATAAAACGGGTAAACACTTGCTGAAGAAATAATAAAGTTAGTTAAAGCTTGCCAGGTCAGTATACTTATAGTTGTTAGATGGAGGATGACTGGAAGGAATCCTGTCCTGGGAAGGAGAGCTGAGAATGGTGCAGCTTACTCGAGCAGCGATGAAAGTTTCACCTTGCAGGTATGAGAATGAGGCTTGGTACTCAGGTGTTCAGAGGAACGGATTAGAATAACTAAGCAATGATGCTTAGCTGTTCTAACTATTTAAAGGGGAAGTACCCAATCAGAAGAAAGAACGAATTAAAGGCACAGTAACCCTTACACCATGACATGTTGTTAAAGGAATATCTAGACACCACAACTAGATTTAAGCAACGTTTTTTCTATGAGGGTAACAGGGCAGGTAAATTACTGGCAAGGGCCCTAAAAATTAAAAAATTCAAAACTTTTGTGCACGAAATAAAAGCATCTACGAGTACAAAAGCTCACTCAACTAAAGATATCCTGGCACAATTTGAAAAATATTATACACAGTTATACAATATTGTTTACGAGACAGACGGACCAGATACTGCTCCTGACATACAGACTTACCTTGAAGGGATACCCCTCCCTACCTTAGAGAGCGATCAGGCTGCTGATTTGGAAGCTCCATTCACCTCAGCAGAGATAAAGGCCGCAATCTACAACCTCAATCCTGGTAAAAGCCCCTGCCCAGATGGTTTTTCTACTTTATACTATAAAACCCTTGCCCCATTATTGACCCCACACTTACTTGAAATTTTTAACAAAGTAAGCATCCAAAACCCATTCCTACCGAGTATGTTGGAAGCCCACATAACCGTCCTTCCAAAACCTGGAAAAAACCCTGATATACCCCAAAATTTCAGACCCATCTCACTTTTAAATGTGGATGTAAAAATATTTGCAAAGATATTGGCTCTTCGAATAAATAAAATCCTCCCGCAATTGATACACACAAACCAAGTAGGTTTTATTCCCCACAGAGAAGCAAGAGACAATACGATCAAAATACTGACTCTGATGGAATATGCACAATCCCATGATATCCCTTCTATCTTTCTGGCCATGGACGCTGAAAAAGCCTTTGATAGGCTAAATTGGACTTTCCTAAAAAATGTATTAATAAGATTCGGTATGAGTGAAAATTTTATCAACAAAATATTAACATTATATAACTCCCCCACAGCTAAAATTAAGTTAAATTACTCCCTTTCCAATAAGATCCAAATAAATAATGGAACCAGACTGGGCTGCCCATTATCCCCCATCTTGTTTGTGCTGTCTATTGAAATCCTTGCAGCGGCAATCCGCAATAATCCAAATATAAAAGGGATTGAAATCCAAAATACCCAATATAAACAGGCACTATATGCTGATGACGTTATATTATCACTCACATCCCCACAACAATCTATCAAAGCATTAAATGCCGATTTGGAATTATATAGTAGCTTTTCTGGTTTCAAAATTAATTGCACAAAGTCTGAGATGTTGGGAATACATACCCCTAAGGTAGTATTACAAGAGATCGCACATCAGTACCAATATCAAATACAGAAGTCATCCATAAAATATCTAGGGGTTCAAATAACATATGACCAAAACTTACTATTCCAACAAAACTTCCAGCACCTCTTAAAAGAAACCCAGCAGGAACTGGGGAGTTGGGAAAACAAAAATTTATCCTGGTTAGGAAGAATAGAGGCATTTAAGATGACTAGCCTTCCAAAGATTCTTTACAAGCTCCAAACAATTCCCATACCAATCCCGCAATCCTTCTTGAACTCCCTATAAAAGGTTATCAATACATATATTTGGCAAAATAAAAGACCGCGGATAGCTAAGAAAATCATGTACCGAACTTAAAAAAATGGGGGAATAAGTGTACCCAATATAGCTGATTATAGACAGGCAGCCATTTTGAATCGAGTTATTGATTGGAGCAAACACGGGGACAATAAGGAATGGGTAAAACTGGAACAACAACTAGCTGACTGTCCCAATATGCGCGGAATATGCTGGACCAATAAGATACATAGAAAAATAAATAAGACACTTCCCCGAATCGTGTCAGAAACTCTAAAAATTTGGGACTCCATTTCTAATAAAAACACAGGTATTTCTTCAAACCCCTCTCCCTTAACACCGATTTTATATAACCCAGAGGTTCCCATAAGAAGACAACCTACTGAGACGGACCCGACTAACATTAATGCACTCATTCCTATATTTTCACTCATACACAATGGTAAATTAAAGTCTAAAGAGGAAATATCAGAGCTTTACCCTCAGTTTATAAATGACTGGTACACCCGACATCAACTTTCACATTTTATAAATAGCCACACTCAGAAACTAAAACTACATAGGCCCCTCACAGTGTTTGAAAATATCTGTCACTCTCAATTTCTGACCAGGGGAGGTCTATCATTGATATATCAACTATTAATTGAACACCATTCCAGACCCCTACCTTCCTATTGCAAAAAATGGGAATCTGAATTGCAGAGAGAAATCTCATCAAAGGAATGGGCCAAGATTTTTGTTAATATGGGAAAGTCCTCCTCTTCATTAACAATTACAGAAATGAATTTGAAATTATTATATAGGTGGTACTTAACTCCGCATAAGCTTTCAAAGATATACATTAACATGGTAAATACATGTTGGAGGGGCTGTAATGAAATAGGGTCAATGTCCCATATTTGGTGGAGCTGCCCGCTCATCAGACAGTATTGGTTAGAAATTTGTAGGGAAATAGAAATCTGCATATCCTTTAAGATAGAATTGGATCCGATGTTATTATTGTTTAATTATCCACCTAAACTTAAATGTAAACTGAGATTAAAATTATTATGCATAATGTTAAATGGGGCTAAACAGCTAATACCACGACTGTGGAAGAAACCAAATGTTCCCAAGATAACCGAATGGAAAGATCACATTTCACAACTACTAACTTTGGAGAGATTTCATTTTGCTCAAACACAACAAATGGACTTTTATGGTAATATGAAATTTCTGTGGGAGGACTATTTGGCATCACGGAAATCAAATACAGTATAAATTCAATGATAGCTATTAATTGTATTAGTACTGCAATGTCCGGCTTGTACTTACCATTCTATGTAATGTTTCTGGCGAGAGGGTTTTTCTTTCTTGCCAATTGTTATGTATTACCTTCTTTTTCAAAAATAAAGGAAATTTGAAATTTGAAAAAAAAAAAAAAAAAAAAATGGTACATAGTTCTGTAATATGTGGTTTACGCTGTAAGTATCTATCTCCTTTGTGAAGCTAACATATAAGGAGTGGTTCATGGATAAATATCTGCCCCAATACAAAAAGTTAAAAATTCTGAGAAAAAAGCTTCTAAAATGACAAACTCTCCCAACAAGATAAAAACAGAGGAGAAGAGTGAGGAGATGAATGAAGCAAATAATATTGCTTTACAAGTATCAGCCTTTATAATTCCCAAGCAGGGACATGCAGTCAGGGGAGGAAGAGGAGGCAGAGCCTCATCAGTCATGAAAAGAAAATTATGTGAAAGTAAAATGGAAATAATAAAAATACTCACCAAATTTTCAGAGCAAATACAGGGGGAGAGGCAGAGACGAGGGTGTAAGGCCTGAAATGTGGTCTGTATGTTTATCCCCTATGCTGGAATAAAAAGATTACCTAGGAAATTTTACACAATACTGCTGTTTGTACTTATTTTTATTTTAAACAATGTCATTGTGTTAACCCCTTAACGACCAGGGCCGTACAGAGCCAATCAATTAGCCCTTAAGGACCAGTGTCATACCCTGACTTGCCCCCTCCCCTTCTGTCCCAGTGAAAATGTACAGTGATAAAAGTATAACATTTATTTTAATAGTTTTATATATATATATATATACATATATATATATATATATATATCACTGCTTCCACTAACATCAAAACTCCTTGAAAAATTAGTTTACAATCGCTTAACCCACTTCCTGTCCACCAACTCCTTGCTTGACTCACTGCAATCTGGATTCCGCCCAAAACACTCAACTGAGACTGACCAAGTTTACAAACGATCTTCTCTCTACTAAAAATATTGGCCATTACTCTATACTCATCCTACTTGACCTCTCAGCTGCCTTCGACATAGTTGACCATCCCCTCCTCCTACAGACCCTTAGCTCTTTTGGCCTCTGTGACACTGCTCTTTCCTGGATTCAATCCTATATTTTTCACAGGTCTTTTTCTGTGTCATTTGCCAGAGACTCCTCCTCTCCTATTCCTCTGTCTGTTGGAGTACCTCAAGGATCTGTTCTGGGTCCTCTACTCTTCTCCATCTATACTTCTTCGCTGGGTAAACTTATAAACAGTTATGGCTTCAAATATCACCTATATGCTGATGACACCCAGATCTACCTCTTCACCCCTGCTCTCTCTCCCTCTGTCCTTTCTCATGTCAGCGACTGCTTATCTGGTATTTCTTCCTGGATGGCCTCTCACCACCTAAAGATTAACATGTCCAAGACTAAGATCCTTCTTATCCTCCCCTCAAGCTCTACACCGACTTCTAACTTCTCTATCCCTGTTGACGGCATCACCATTTCCCCATCGCCCCAAGTCCGCTGCCTCGGAGTCACACTTGACTCAAATCTATCCTTCGTCCCCCATATCCAATCGCTTTCTACATCCTGCTGCAACCATCTACGCAATATTTCCAAAATTCGCCCTTTTCTGATCGTTGACACTACAAAGCAAATAATCCACTCCCTTGTTATCTCCCAAGTTGACTACTGCAATAACCTACTCGCTGGCCTTCCTCTTTCCCGCCATTCCCCCCTTCAATCCATCCTAAATGCCTCTGCCAGGCTGATCCACCTTTCCCGTCGATCTGTATCTACTGCACCTCTCTGCGAGTCCCTTCATTGGCTCCCCATTCACAGCAGAATTAAATTCAAAATTCTCACCCTTACATACAAAGCTCTCACCAACGCCGCTCCCCTCTACCTATCCTCTCTAATACACAAATATACTCCAGCCCGTCCACTAAGATCCAACAATGACCTGCTCCTTGCATCTGCAACTATCACCTCCTCCCATGCTAGACTGCAGAACTTCTGTCGTGCAGCACCTACCCTCTGGAACATTCTCCCTCATGCTGTCAGGCTTTGCCCTAATCTTTCTTCCTTTAAATGTTCCCTGAAGACTTTTCTGTTCAGGGAAGCCTACCACCCAACTCAATAATAAATTAATTTCACTTACCTAACATTTCCCTCATCTAACTCTGTATTAACATCTTTCTCAATCTTGCACTTCTCACCTCCTGTTTCTCAACCTCCTACCCTTCTAGATTGTAAATTCCCACGGGAATAGGGCCCTCACTCCCTCCTGTATGTGTTTGTAAATTTTGTCCTGTCTTACAAGTCTTGTATTGTTTTATTTAAATGAATTGTATCCATGGACAGTGCTGCGGAATATGTTGGCGCTTCATAAATAAAGTATAATAATAATAAAAAAATAATAATATATATATATATTTATTTTTTTTATAATTTTTTTTATCATTTTTATTTTAATAAAGTGGGGGGTTTGCCCCTAAATTTAATTTTCTGCCCTTGTAGATAAAAGTGTTAATTATAATGTGTCAAAATACATCTAGATAAATACCCTGGGATGTCTTAATTCTACAAATATATACTTTTGTGTAGAAGTTTTGAATTGGGTGACCACTATTTAGCTTACAGTACAAGCATAGCAAATTTTAGCATTAAACCAATAATTCCATCTTTGTAGTATTTGGCCTATGTTTGCTATAAATTACTTGGAAACATAGACATATGGGGTATTCCAAAGTCAGAACAAAATTAACCTACTTGGTGGTAATTTCTATAGCTACACTAGTTTTGTTGAAATGGTTAAAAAGAAAACTGCAAAAAATGTTTTTTTTCCTCACTTTTTTTTTTTTACAATTTTTTATTATTAAATTCCTATGTATTGCTATTTTAATACCCATAAGGGGTATCACTAGAAAGGCCTGTTAGTCTGTTTAAAAAACGGTGTATAATATGTATGGGTGCACTTAACAAGAGTGGACAATTAAGGTGAAACCTATAGTGAGCAAAAATTACAATATTGCTTGTGTCATTTAAAGGGACACTAAACCCAAATTTTTTCTTTCATGATTCAGATAGAGCATGCAATTTTAAACAACTTTCTAATTTACTCTTATTATCAATTTTTCTTCGTTCTCTTGCTATCTTTATTTAAAAAGCAGGAATGTGATGCATAGGAGCCGGACCATTTTTGGTTGAGAACGTGGGTTATGCTTGCTTATTGGTGGGTAAATGTAATTCTCCAATAAGCAAGTGCTATCCATGGTGCTGAACCTAAAATGGGCTGGCTGCTATGCATCACTGCTTTTTAAATAAATATAGCAAGAGAACGAAGAAAAAAATGATAATAGGAGTAAATTAGAAAGTTGCTTAAAATGTCATGCTCTATCGGAATCATGAAAGAAAAAATGTGGGTTCGGTGTCCCTTTAAGCACAGAAACTGGGAACTACATATGGGAAATACTGGGAAAGGTCTTAAGCAGAAAAGATAAGATACTCTGCAAATTAGGGAGAGGCATGTGGCAAGGTTAGGCTTGTGAATCCTGTAGTGTTCTTTTAGTTTTCAGGTTAAATACGTTTTCAGGTTAAATAAGAGTTATGTTACAGGAAAAATGACTAATAAGAATATTGCATAATTAACCCCATAAGGACCGACGACGTACGTCCTCAAAAAAAAATACAGTTAACGACTGAGGACGTACGGTGTACGTCGTTGGTCTTGGAAAGCGGTGGAAGCGATCCTGATATTGAGAAATCCTGCAATAACGGTTTTTACCCATCCGCTGCAGAGAGAGCCACTCTGTGGCCCTCTCTGCACCGGACATCGATGGCCGTAATCGCTGGTGGGTGGGAGCCGATGTGGGAGGCGGGTGGGTGGACATCGATGGGTTCCTGAATTAAGAGGGGGGCGGGATTGGGGGCGGGGTTGCGGGGGGCGCGCACGGATGCGAGCGCGTGCACGGGGGGGGCGGCGTGCGGGCGCGTGCACGGGGAGGGAGCGGGTGGGAACCACTACACTACAGAAAAAAATTGTGAGAAAATTGGGAGAGAGGGGGGAGGGAATTCATATAAAAAGGATCTAAGGGATCTGGGAAGGGGTGGGGGGTTGAATCCTACACAGCAGCATATGTAAATATGCTAAAAAAATAAAATAAAAGATACCTTATTTTAGTCTGCCAGTACTTAAGATGGTGGGGACAATTGTGGGGTGGGATGGGGGAGGGATCAGGGAGGAATCAGGGGGTGTGATGTGTCAGGTGGGAGGCTGATCTCTACACTAAAGCTAAAATTAACCCTGCAAGCTCCCTACAAGCTACCTAATTAACCCCTTCACTGCTAGACATACCACACATGTGATGCGCAGCGGAAGCGGCATTTAGCGGCCTTCTAATTACCAAAAAGCAACACCAAAGCCATATATGTCTGCTATTTCTGAACAAAGGGGATCCCAGAGAAGCATTTACAACCATTTGTGCCATAATTGCACAAGCTGTTTGTAAATAATTTCAATGAGAAATCAGAATTCAATCCTCGGTCAGAAATTGCAAGCGTGTGCAATTTCTGACCGAGGATTGAATTCTGATTTGCTGATCATTTGAAGAAGAAGGCAGCTACGTAACGGTGGGGGGAGTTTGGCTGACATATTTACCCGGTATTAGAGAAGTTAGCGACTCTGATTAGTACAGAAGCAAGGCGGCAAGGCAGAAGGGGTATAGTGCAGGCGGATCGTCGGGTTTTAATTTTCAATATGAAATAATGTTCACGGAAGTGTTGACTGTCCCTTTAACGCATTTCTTCTTTTCCTGGCTAAAAAAATGTAAATTTAGCTACACAAATATCTCTAGAATAAGCCATTCAACTTTTTTTCTTGTTTAATAAAAAACTCAAACAAAACTGTTCTTTATTGAAATGTATTTAGTACAATAGCCATCTACAACTGTGGTAGAAGACTATAAAACTGTTTAAAACATTATTGAAATATTTATGTCTGTCATTTTGATTGCTGTAATAAAAAATACAAAAAAGAACCCTCTAGAGATAGAATAGTGGGAACAAAACCACAATAAAATAAATAAAAAAAAATGCACAATTGAAAGTGAGCAGAGTATATGACCTCACCAGTTACAATGCTCTATTCACCCTTGAACTCTGAGGTTGTATACTTGGACAAAAGGGTCATATAGGCAATGTTTTGATTACAACTTCTGGAATGCTTTTCTTATCTTCCAGCAACCCATACCTGATCAGAAAAACAAGGCCACGCATAGGATGAGATTTTTGTTTATTTGTCAGAGAGCACAGAAAAGGCTTTGAGGAGTGCTGTGAATAAATACTCAGGCATTCTCCCCAAATCACACTGTACATTTTTATTTTTTCAGGTTTACCCTCTAGAGTCACATGTTAATTACTTTTAAAGGACTAGGATAGGATAACCACATATCCCAAGGTTAATAAAAAAACTATTGGGATTTATACAGTAAAGGTATAAAGATGGGCATTATGAGCGCTGGGAGTTCTTTGGGGGATTTATGGGAGAGGTTGAAGTTTTTATGAGATGCATGTAGGGTTGCCACCCATCCAGTATTTTACAGATATGTGGCTAGATTACAAGTGGTGTGCTATCCTTAGTGTGAGGATTACAAATGTGATCTCAAGATTGTAGTGTTTTTTGCGCTCTAATCCACATTACAAGTGGCATGTGGTTTAAATTACAACAAATTAGTTTTATGCAAACTGCTCCCCATATCTTCTATGGCTTGTGTTGAGCATCAATGTGCTCTTAGTTTAATTTCAAATCATCTATATGTGCTCTTACTCAGTTTTATTTCAAATCATCTATAATTAACTGCAGGTTATAATAAATATCTTTATTCAGATTAATTGTGTATCTTAAAGGAATACTAAACATAAATTGTTTATTTCATTCAATTTTAAGCAACTTTCTAATTTACTTCTTTTATCAATTATTCTTTGATCTCTTGCTATCTGTATTTAAAAAAAGCTTTAGAGTCGGCCCAATTTTTGGTTCAGAACCTGGGTAGTGGTTGTTTATTGGTGGCTTCTTAAAATAAAGATAGCAAGAGAACAAAGAAAAATTAATAATTGGAGTAAATTAGAAAGTTGCTTGAAATTGCATGTTTTATCTGAATCATGAAAGAAAAAAAAATGGGTTTAGTTTTTCTTTAAATCTTTGGCTATCTCAGCTACTACCTACCACTTTTCTTCTGGGATACCCATTTTAAAGATGTTATGCTAAGATAATCCCATAGGAGGAGACCTCTGCAGGCTTGAAAATTCTGCGAGTTCACTGTGAGTTCAGTAACTCACTCCATCTATTCACCAAGTAATCATTGCAACAAATCCCAATCTCATAAAACAAAAATCTAAGGCTGTAGCGCAAGTGAACTGCACAGTGGTTGATCACTTCAGTAACCCATTGACTCTCTCTGCAATACTACACTCAAATGATAGGCCCGCTTACTTGCTAGTCCTGAATAGTCAACTCTTTCCAGTGATGCCATAAAAGACCTGCAAGCTATGGATCAGTCAGCAATGTCCCTCACGATTATTTTAAACTCACTTAAAATTATGTTGAATGCGCATCACACTTCCTTTTCAGAAAAGCTTACCTCTTCACTTGCTGAGCTGAGGAAAGACTTATAAT
This sequence comes from Bombina bombina, assembly GCF_027579735.1. Taxonomy (NCBI): domain Eukaryota; kingdom Metazoa; phylum Chordata; class Amphibia; order Anura; family Bombinatoridae; genus Bombina; species Bombina bombina. The sequence goes on along the minus strand of NC_069503.1, from coordinate 839,209,132 downwards.
CTACAAATGAGAGGCTAGACACTATTAAACGTAAACAGGAAGATATGTCTGTTGATCAATCCAACATTTGAAATTATGCTCAATCATTAGCAGATCAATTTATACAGCTAGAAAACAAGTTGACGGACCAGGAAGACAAGTCCCGCCAAAACAATCTATGTCCAAACAGCTGATCTGCTCTGTTACTTGACTGAACTATTTAGTCTTCTGGGGCCTCCTCAGTCTGCTACTGAGAACCTGATTGATCAGGCACATAGATCAGTCAGGCCAAGAGGTTTTCTGAACAGCCAAGATATTTCATCGTCCGACTGCATTTTAAACATATAAAGACTAGAGCATATTTAAAGAGCAATGCTCCAGAAGCCAAAGCTAACAGCAAATTCACAGGAATTTAGATATTTGCCGACTTGTGGGCACGTGCCTTGCAGCAAAGATGCAACTTCACAGGGATCACCAGAACTTTAAGAAAGCACAATATTCGATTCCTGTGGGCTTCCCTACCAAATTATTGATAACCAGAGATAATCAATTTCACTTCATTATGACTCTTTTGAAGAACTGGGACAGTCCTATACAACCCTTTCAAACTACAGAAAATACTCCAGCACAAGGGGCTATGCGAGCCACTGCACCACCTTGGGAACCTATGCCTCAAAGAAAGAGGAGGGACATAGACCATGAATAACTTTGATTCTTCTACTTGACAGTAGACCATGAGTATTATCTCTAATGTTCTCCTGCTTATGTTCACACATCAAATTAATATTGCACTGTTCTAACGGTATATACTTGTCCAATATTACCATGTGCATGTTCAATATGTGATTTACATTTAGAGATTCCTTAAAATGAAAGCAATTTTAATGCTCAGACTGCAAAGTCACTGGACAGCTCTAGTGAGATGTGTACAGTATATATGTGTGTATGTGCATGTGTGTATGTTTATGTATATGTACATGCGTGTGTGTGTGTATATATATATATATATATGTTTATTGTGTATATATGCGTATGTGTGTAGGTGTATGTGTGCGCAACAGTGCATGTGTGTGTGTGTTTTTGTATATGTGTATTATGTGTCTATGTGTGTGTATGTACATATGTGTGTTTGTGTGTATGTGCATATGTGTGTGTGTGTTTGTGTATATGTGTATATATGTTTGTGTATATCTATGTGTATGTACATGTGTGTGTTTGTGTATATGTGTATATGTTTGTGTATATGTACAGTATGTATGTGCATATGTGTGTGCTTGTGTATATGTGTATATATGTTTGTGTATATGTGTGTATGTGCATATGTGTGTGTTTGTGTATATATGTCTGTGTATATGTGTGTATGTGCATATTTGTGTGTTTGTGTATATATGTTTGTGTATATGTGTGTATGTACATGTGTGTGTTTGTGTATATGTGTATATATGTGTGTATGTGCATATGTGTGTGTTTGTGTATATGTGTATATATGTTTATGTGCATATGTGTGTGTTTGTGTATATGTGTGTATGTGTATATGTGTATATATGTTTGTGCATATGTGTGTATGGGCATATGTGTGTGTTTGTGTATATGTGTATATATGTTTGTGTATATGTATGTGTATGTACATGTGTGTGTTTGTGTATATGTGTGTATATGTTTGTGTATATGTATGTATGTGCATATGTGTATGTTTGTGTATATATGTTTGTGTATATGTGTGCATGTGCATATGTGTGTTTGTGTATATGTGTTTGTGTATATGTGTGTATGTGCATATGTGTGTATATGTGTATATATGTTTGTGTATATGTGTGTATGTGCATATGCGTGTTTTTGTGTATATGTGTATATATGTTTGTGTATATGTGTGTATGTGCATATGTGTGTATATGTGTATATATGTTTGTCTATATGTGTGTATGTGCATATGTGTGTGTTTGTGTATATGTGTATATGTGTGTATGTGCATATCTGTGTATATGTGTATATGTTTTATGTATATGTGTGTATGTGTATATGTGTGTATGTGCATATGTGTGTGTTTGTGTATATATGTATATGTGTGTATGTGCATATGTGTGTATGTGCATATGTGTGTATATGTGTATATGTTTTATGTATATGTGTATATGTGTGTATGTGCATATGTGTGTATATGTTTTATGTATATGTGTGTATGTGTATATGTGTGTATGTGAATATGTGTGTATATGTGTATATATGTGTATGTACATGTGTGCGTTTGTGTATATGTGTGTATGTGCATATGTGTATGTTTGTGTATATATGTTTGTGTATATGTGTGCATGTGCATATGTGAGTGTTTGTGTATATATGTTTGTGTATATGTGTGTATGTACATGTGTGCGTTTGTGTATATGTGTGTATGTGCATATGTGTATGTTTGTGTATATATGTTTGTGTATATGTGTGCATGTGCATATGTGAGTGTTTGTGTATATATGTTTGTGTATATGTGTGTATGTGCATATGTGTGTGTTTGTGTATATATGTTTGTGTATATATGTGTATGTGTATATGTGTGTATGTGCATATGCGTGTTTTTGTGTATATGTGTATATATGTTTGTGTATATATGTGTATGTGCATATGTGTGTGTTTGTGTATATGTGTGTATGTGCATATGTGTGTATATGTGTATATATGTTTGTGTATATGTGTGTATGTGCATATGTGTGTTTGTGTTTATGTGTATATAAGTTTTATGTATATGTGTGTATGTGCATATGTGTCACATAATAATCTTGCACTGATATTGGGCTCTGCCCCTGCTTGTTCTTATCTGGTACTGTAATGTTAATATTTTTCAACAGTTTTATGTTTGACTGCTCAAATGGTGACTAATTTAAGTGCTTGAGCTATGTCTTTGCTCATTTGCCTTGAGGTAAAAGACTTAGTAATATTTTAGTATTGTCACTCCCTAACTTTATGGAACCTCTACAACAGAGAGAGTCTTTATCTGGTGGGATGGGGAAGAGGGAGGAAATGAGTGTTTCCTTTCTTCTCCTCTTTTCTCCCAAATACTCTCCCTTTTTTTCCCTCCCTCTTCCTCCACCTTCTCAACCTTACATTCCATAATTTGGACCCAACATGTCCCCCCCTTCGTATGTCAGTCATTATTTACTTTTTCCACGTTAGCACCTCTACTGCTTTGTTTGCACTTCGATTCTATTTTAGTTGAGTTCTTGAAAACTGGTTGACTCCATACAAACCACCCCACCCAATATTTTCAATAAGTACTCTGGTGTTTTTGTCATATCCAGAGACTAACTTATTGTTTGATCATGCATATACCACACACTATATATGGTTAATCTTGGGTACCCTTCAGGGTATTTATAGTATTCGCACCTAATTTCCAAACCATTATATATATATATATATATATATATATATATACACATACATATATATTTTTTATTATTTTATTTATAACGTGACAAAATGTGTCGGTGGGCAGAGCTTTGTCTGTTAGCATTGTGTGAATGTTGTACGCTGGTTGCTGTAATTTAGTCGCAACCTGAATTTAAAGGGACAGTTAAGTCCAACTTAAACTTTCATGATTCCGATAGGGCATATCATTTTAAACAACTTTTATTTTTTAATTTTATTTTTATTTTTATCATCAAATTTGTTTTGTTCTCTTGGTATTCTTAGTTAAAAGCTAAATCTAGGTAGGCTCATATGTTAATTTCTAAGCCCTTGAAGGCCGCCTCTAATGTGAATGCATTTGACAGTTTTTCACATCTAGAGGGCGTTAGTTCATGTTCTCTTGGTATTCTTAGTTGAAAGCTAAACCTAGGTAGGCTCATATGTTAATTTCTAAGCCCTTGAAGGCTGCCTCTAATGTGAATGCATTTGACAGTTTTTCACATCTAGAGGGCGTTAGTTCATGTGTTTCATATAAATAACATTATGCTCATGCACGTGGAGTTATTTAAGAGTCAGCACTAATTGCCTGAAATGCAAGTCTATCAAAAGATCTTAGATAAGGAGGCTTAGATACAAGGTAATCACAGAGATAAAAAGTATATTAAAATAAAAGTGTTGGTTATGCAAAATTGGGGAATGGTAAATAAAGGGATTAAGCAAAATGAATTACATAGCTTAGCTGCCTGGAGCAGCCAACCCCACCCTGGCCTCTTATCAGTGTTTAGACACAGGCATTGTATTTCAACTGAATTCATAGCTTCTAGGTATGCTCCAGCAGATAATCACTGTGCACTTTTGCATTCTACCAAAATAACAATAGTTATAGATACAGCCATAGAAGGAAATGTGTGGGGGGAGTTAGAGCTTTACAATTCAGAAACTAAAAAGAAAGGGTTAATGGCGAGGCACTGCAGTATAAATTTGTAGTAAAGTAGTTAAAGTACATATTATTATATTTTGCTTCTATCCCAACTTGTTTTATGTCCCTTTAAGCCTTGGAGAGGTGGCAACAAGGAACTGGTACTCAAAAAACAGAAGGAATCCTTTTAGATACATAAATTAGTAACTATGACATCTAAGGGTCTTAAAAGGGAGTTGGATCTCTCAGTGTTCCTATAGATTTTGATAGCATTCCTCATTTAAGACAGCATCTGGTCTTAGTAATATTTTTTAAGTAAATAACATGTAGTGTGTATAAGTATAATACAAAAAAAAATAACTATGAGAAAAGTTAATTGATATTGACCACCATCCCTCCCTCTCCATCCAAATTTTTTCTGCAGCGTAGAAATAAATATTTTAAAAAACAGTACTTTTAAAATATTGTCAATGTAATTGTTAATTGTTTAATCATTGAGCAAACATGCCCAGTCTACCTATATACAAATGGCATTCAGATTATTTAGTAGTGATCAGGATGGATTTAGATTGCAATAGGTCCTTTTGAACAATCCAGTTTTAAAGCAAGTGTGACTTAGAAAAAAACACGAAGAGAAAGATAGCTATTGGGGGTTCTGATTTCACTTCTCTTGAAGATTCTCTTAGCTGTACAGGCTATAACATACTCAATGGACATACATATGTAAATGAACATATACATATGTAAAAGTGTGCCCTGCCCACTGCAGACAGACTATGCAATAGTGATGAAGAGAGCTTTAATGAATCAATACCATGTATGCTAATACACCTCTAAAATGTCTTCATGTAGCCATTTTTAGAGTGTCTTGCACATGTACAGCATAATAGAATGATTCCAACTTGTCTTGGAATACTTGCAAATATGTCAAAATGGTAATTTTAAGGCTTTAAGTGCATTTAGGTGCCACATTTGCTAAGTGTAAAATGGTCTCTAAAACCTGTTAAAAAGTACTGGAAAAATGGATTGTGCTTGCCGAGAAGGTTTTGGCTCCATGTTATAAATAAGGCTTTTATTGGCAAGGTGAAAGTGCTCTTTTCACACTGAAAACCTTCCGAAAAGAGACAAAGTCAACAAGGGGTTGCCAACTTCTGCATTTATCAGCTAACAAAGCTGCTGAATACCCATGTCTACATATAGGCCTAGATTACAAGTGGAGCGCAAAAATATTAACAATCACATCAAATCAATAGCGCTCATATTCCTGCACTTTTACTACAAGTTGAAAGTATAGTAAAAGTAAATGAAAGACTCAGGTTTGCTAACATCTGGAGGTCTCATAGTGTGACTACACTAACCCCCTTGACCACAGACTTCTATAGGGCACACTTAAAAAAGCCTCACATGCTAACCAGAAGAAAATGTTATTTTTAAATATATATCTATACTTTTATGTAAATAAATATATATTTAAATTCATATATATATATATATATATATATATATATATATATATATATAAAAACACAGACTCTCTGGTCATTTCAATCTCTTTACTGTGAAGTATGTGACGTTTCCGGGACAAGACTTCCCCTTCCTCAGAGGTCTAAGAAGGGGAAGTTTTTTTCCTCGAAACGTCACATAATTCACAGTAAAAAGATCGAAATGACCAGAGAGCGCAAGCCTGTGTTTATTTCTGGATTTATGTATTGCTAGCACCCTGGCAGTTGTTTTATGGGTGAGTTTGCATCTTATAAACCTATATATATATATAGAATATGTAGAAGAAAACGAGGAACTCCAAAGCTCTTGCCAATGTTGGTTTATTTGAGCAAACAAGTGAAAGACACAATCACAGTGTGCAAGGATTAGATCTGACGCGTTTCCCGCATGCTCACATGCGCTTCATCAGAGATCTCATTTTTGTGTGTTCATGCTTGTGACTGTTGTCATCATCCAATGATGATATACTATTACATATACATGCTATCTCTCTTAAATTCAAAAGAAATGTATTTTGAGTTTAATTAACCTTTTATGTACACACACACACACACATATATATACATATATATATATACACATATATATATATATATATATATATACACATATATATATATATATATATATATATATATATATATATATACATATATATACACACATACATATATATATATATATACACACATATATATTTATATATATATATATACACACATATATATTTATATATATATATATATACACACATATATATATATATATATATATATATATATATACACACATATATATATATATATATATATATAAAACAAAACATTATTAATACAAATAGAAACTTTTTGGATAGTGGAACTAGATACCCTATACCCAAAAGGGTTAAATACCAACCTTTTATTTTCCAGTTTTTTAATGAAAATGTATTGCATGTAGGAATATCAATACATTTGTCAGCATGTAATTAAAATATATAACTTATTGGTTGGATTATGTATTGTGAAGAAATTGTTTAAGTTGTAATCTTATTTCTGACACTTGTTTCTATGTTTTTATAGTAAGCAAAATTCCCCCAGTTTAAAGCAAATGATGCTATATAGAGAATGGCCATTGGATGGTAGTGGAATAGTGAGCTTGGTTAGAAACAGAGTTGTGAGGAGTTAAGAGTAAGCATCTGTTGTTAAAGGGACATTGTACACTAGATTTTTCTTTGCATACATGTTTTGTAGATGATCCATTTATATAGCCCATATGGGGTGTTTTTGTAAAAATGTATTGTTTTGTTAATTTTTAAATAACATTGTGCTGATTTTCAGACTCCTAACCAAGCCACAAAGATTAAGATGAAAACTGATGTCTACAGACTCCAGCTTGCACCTGTTTGTGTAAAGGGTCTTTTCATATGCAGAGGAGTGTGTGTGTGCTCTTCCTGCTTTCTTAGCCCATTTCAGTGGATGTCCTAGCCTAAACTCATCAACAGTGCTAAATTTGAAGCTTCTAAGTATGTTTTTAAAAGGTTTTATACTGTATATTTATATCAGTATCTGTGCATATTCTTCTTTATAGTATAGTATATTACATGCAGTTCTATGAAAATTGTTGAAATACTTTCCCTTTAATTCAGATGGATATTTAAATTCTGTATTTACCATAGATGTATTACCTTGAAAAATGAAAAATCCCAAGGAGGGCTGAAACATTGGCAAAACACTAGCGGCCAGATTACGAGTTTTGCAGTAAGAGGGGTGCGTTGCAAACTTGCACGTTATTGTCACCGCTCACTTCCCTACAGTGCTAGTATTACAGGTTTTTATAAACCCGGTGTTAAAAGACAAGAAGTGAGCGTAGGTAGCAAAATTGAGCTCCATACCGCACTCCAATGCCAGCGCTGCTTAAGTCAGCGGTGAGCTGGTTGTACGTGCTCATGCACAATTTCCCCATAGACATCAATGGGGAGAGCCGGCTGAGAAAAAGTTTAACACCTGCAATAAAGCAGCGTAAAGCTCAGTAACGCAGCCCCATTGATTCCTAACATGAACCCTGAGTCTAAACACCCCTAATCTTACACTTATTAACCCCTAAACTAAACTGCCTATAGCCCTTAAAGGGGCCTTTTGCGGGCATTGCCCCAAAGAAATCAGCTATTTTACCTGTAAAAAAAATACAAACAACCCCCCAACAGTAAAACCCACCACCCACACAACCAACCCCCCAAATAAAACCTTAACTAAAAAAACTTAAGCTCCCATTGCCCTGAATAGGATTGAGCTTGCATTCTATTGGCTGATTGGAACAGCCAACAGAATGCAAGCTCAATCCTATTGGTTGATTGCATCAGCCAATAGGATTTTTTCAACCTTAATTCCGATTGGCTGATAGAATTCTATCAGCCAATCGGAATCTAAGGGATGCCATCTTGGATGACGTCACTTAGAGGAACCTTCATTCGTCGGGTAGTCGTCGGCAGAAGAGGATGCTCCGCGCCGGATGTCTTGAAGATGGACCCGCTCCGCGCCGGATGGATGAAGATAGAAGATGCCGTCTGGATGAAGACTTCTGCCCATTTGGAGGACCACTTCTCCCGGCTTGGATGAAGACTTCTCCCGGCTTCGTTGAGGACTTCTTGCCGCTTCGCTGAGGACTTCTCCCAGCTTCGTTGAGGATGGATGTCGGCTCTTCAAAACTGTAAGTGGATCTTCAGGGGTTAGTGTTAGGTTTTTTAAGGGTTTATTGGGTGGGTTTTAGTTTTAGGTTAGGGCTTTGGGCTGCAATAGAGCTAAATGCCCTTTTAAGGGTGATGTCCATCCAAATGCCCTTTTCAGGGCAATGGGGAGCGTAGGTTTTTTTAGTTAGGGTTTTATTTGGGGGGTTGGTTATGTGGGTGGTGGTATGAGAATAGTACTAGAGAGCGCAGGAAGATACACCAAACTCCTAAAAATACCTATGGGTCCCCAACTAGGTAGCAGAAAATGATCGATCTTTCACTCTTATGTGGGTGGTGGGTTTTACTGTTGGGGTTGTTTGTATTTTTTTTACAGGTAAAAGAGCTGATTTCTTTGGGGCAATGCCCCGCAAAAGGCCCTTTTAAGGGCCATTGGTGATTTAGTTTAGGCTAGGGGTTTTTTTTTATTTTGGAGGTGTTTTTTTATTTTGTTAGGGGGATTAAATTAGGTGTAATTAGTTTAAATATCTTGTAATCTATTTTTTATTTTGTGTAATTTAGTGTTAGTTTTTTTGTAATTTAGGTATTTGTATTTAATTTAGTTAATTGTAGTGTAGTGTTAGGTGTTAGTGTAACTTAGGTTAGGTTTTATTTTACAGGTAAATTTGTATTTATTTTAGATATGTAGTCATTAAATAGTTAATAACTATTTAGTAACTATTCCATCTAGTTAAAATAAATACAAACTTACCTGTAAAATAAAAATAAACCCTAAGCTAGATACAATGTAACTATTAGTTATATTTTAGCTAGCTTAGGGTTTATTTTATAAAATATAAAATATTTTTATTTTTATTTTTATTTTTGTTCTCTGTTTTTGTCTTTTGTCTAAAATAAATGGAATACCACCCTTTGGAATTACCACCCTGAGGCAATAACAATTTCCAATTTTAATTACAATTTACAATAATATTATTGTTTTATATATATAAAAAAGACTCTTGTTAATACATCACTCCACAATCTTATTATTGCCAAAGAAATATAATAAGAAGACACGGAAAATATGATTCACAAAGGAATAAAATAATACACTATTGTGATTCCACCTTAAGAGACATTTACCTGAGAAATCCACCTTAAGAAATAATTACCAAACAACAGATCAACCAATGAGAAGGAAGTAACGGCTTTTTAAATCGAAGTTCTGGCAGCAACTGATATCTTGATAAAGCCCACATACACGGGTGAAACGCGTAGAAGTAAGAAGTTGCCTGTTTACCAGAACCAAACTCACTAGGTACCTAGTATTTGCCCTCGCGTATTAACGCTAAGAGCGGGTGCTCATTCCACCTCCAGGATTGCACTTACGAAGATCCAGATTATCTTTCACAAGCAGGGAGCTGTGAGCATTGGAAGCCAAAGACAACAGTCCGTCAGGTACTTACACGCAGGGAGCGGCGTACCTCAGCCGGTCACCTCCCCACGGAGGGAGTGGTGAATCCTGTGCCAGAGATTAGGAGCTGCAGCATACAAAGCGGCCCACACGCAAGGAGCGTGTTGTGATAAAGGACCACAGTATCTTAGACGTATAACAGCGGCATTTGGTTACAGCCGCTGCAACTATCTGTGAGTTAAAGCTACATACATAACAAAGCAAAGATACAAAGTATCCAAAATAAGAAACAATTTGTCGTTTTTACCCAGTATATTGATTATAATTACGGAGACAATTCTCGTATGTAATATACCATACAACCAAAAGGGATTTCATCTGTTGAAGATTTAATAAGGACTAGAGAGACTGTCCATTATATTCTGGAATAAATTGATTTTAAGGTTTTAAGCATTTAATCAATTCTATTTTTTAAGCGCATATATATATATATACATTTTTTTATCAGGGTGGTATTCCAAAAGTATAAGTTAAAGATATCGTGTCAAATATTTTATGTGTCTGAAATTGTTTTCATACATTGTTTTTATGAATTTATGTATTGCACCAAATAGGGAATATTCCCACTAGTAAATGATTGATAAAATTTACCGTCTTTGATGAATTCTTACTTTTGATATAAATCTTAACCAATTAGGTGTGTTAAGTATACCCAGCTTTTAGCGCCCTCTCATTCACCTTATTGTTAATAAATGTAGGTAGGTGGCGATGATGTTTGGGACAGCAGATTAGGGGTTAATAATATTTAACTAGTGTTTGCGAGGCGGGAGTGCGGCGGTTTAGGGGTTAATATGTTTATTCTAGTGGCGGCGATGTCGGGAGCGACAGATTAGGGGTTAATAATTTTATGTTTATTTTACTGTTTGCGATGCGGGAGGGCATCGGTTTAGGGGTTAATAGGTAGTTTCTGGGTGTTAGTGTACTTTTTAGCACTTTAGTTATGAGTTTTATGCTACAGCTTTATAGTGTAAAACTCATAACTACTGCCTTCAGAATGTGTTACTAATCTTGCGGGATAGGCTGTACCGCTCACTTTTTGGCCTAAAAAAAAGGTTGTAATATCGGCGCTATGGAAGTCCCATTGAAAATAGACTTTACGCAAATTGCGTAAGTTAATTTGCGGTACGGCCAAAAAAGTGTGCGGGACAGCTGTACCTACAAGACTTAATTTAGTTTATGGCAATGTGGGGGGCTGGCGGATTAGGGGTTAATAGGTTTAGTTAGTGGTAGTGATGTGGGAGGCCAGAGGTTTTGGGGTTAATACATTTATTTAGTGGCGGCGGGGTCCGGGAGTGGCCGGATAGGGGTTAATAACTTTATTTAGGTTGCGGCGGGGTCCGGGAGCGGCGGGATAGGTGTTAATAACTTTATTTAGTGGCAGCGGGGTCCGGGAGTGGCGGGATAGGGGTTAAACATTTTAGTATAGTGGCGGAGTTTAGTGACAGGGTATAAATAAAGTTGGTAAAAAGCCGAATAGACGCAAGATTGATGACTGCTAGTTAAGAACAGTCTGATGCTCATCGCCCCGTACTTGATGTGCGTCTTTTTGCCGTCTATTTTTATAAATATGGAGATCATATTCAGGTCCGTGGCCGCGATGTTAGGCAAGCGTATTGGTGCTGTCAAATTCAACAAAGTTGACGGCTTGATAGATATCCCCCAATGCATGTTGTTGATATACAATTGTTATATTGGAAGGTTTTCTTTTATCTTGCTATTTCTTCCGCTTGCAGAGTTTCTGAGCTTTCAGCTCTGCAGTGTGATTCCCCATACCTTATTTTTCATGCAGATAAGGCATTCCTTCGTACTAAATATGGGTTTCTCCCTAAGGTGGTGTCAGATCAAAACATTAATCAGATAGTTGTTGTTCCTTATTTTTGCTCTAATCCTTCTTCTCATAAGGAACGTCTTTTGCATAACTTGGATGTTGTGCATGCTCTGAAATTTAACTTACAAGCTACTAAAGATTTTCGGCAATCTTCTGCCCTGTTAGTTGTTTTCTCTGGAAAGCGTAAGGGTCAGAAGGCCACTTCTACTACTCTTTCCCTCTGGTTAAGAAGTATGATTCATTTTGCTTATGAGACTGCTGGACAGCAGCCTCCTAAGAGAATTACAGCTCATTCCACTAGGGCTGTCTCCTCTTCTTGGGCTTTCAAAAATGAAGCTTCCGTGGAACAGATTTGTAAGGCGGCAACATGGTCCTTTTTGCATACTTTTTCCAAGTTCTACAAATTCGATACTTTTGTCTCAGCTGAGGCCGCTTTTGGGAAAGAGGTTCTTCAAGCGGTGGTGCCTTCTGTTTAGGTCTTCCTGCCTTGTTCTCCTTCCCTGTTCATTCCGTGTCCTCTAGCTTGGGTATTGGTTCCCACTAGTAACTGGAATGACTTTGTGGACTCTCAATGCCATAGGAAAGAAAACAAAATGTATGCTTACCTGATAAATTTATTTATTTCCTGTCATGGAGAGTCCACGACCCCGCTCTCTTTTTAAATTATTATTCGGCATTTTTTTTGAGTAAACCTCAGGCACCTTTTCAGACCTTGTGTTTCTTCTTTTTCCATTTTCCTTCAGCTGAATGACTGGAGATTATTGGTAAGGGAAGTTACTCTTAACAGCTTTGCTAGGGTGCTCTTTGCCTCCTTCTGCTGGCCAGGAGTTGAATATCCTATTAGTAATTGGAATTACGTTGTAGACTCTCCATGCCCGGAAAGAAAGAAATTTATCAGGTAAGCATAAATTTTGTTTTTACAATCCTATTTTCTTCACATAGAAAAAAAAAATGTAATTTTTATTATTAAATATATATTTCTATAAATATCTGATAATGTTAATGTAAAATATATATCTACAGTATATCTATAGGAATAGATATATAGGTATAGGTATATATAGATATATTTAAAATAAAAGCAACATTTTAATGTCTGAGAAGAACATTGAAATTTGAAATATGTACAGTAAATACACAGTAAAACACATTCGGCTAGATTATGAGTTTTGCGTTATGAGTGAAAAAGCAGCATTAAGGCTCTTTTTCACTGCCGCTGGTATTACAAGTTTTGCAGGTATTACTGTACCGCACACTTTTTTGGCCGTAACGCAACGTAACTACCGCAGCTTTAAAAAAGTCCTTTTTCAATGGGACTTCCATAGCGCCGGTATTACGAGTTTGCTTGTCTGGCCAAAAAGTGAGCGGTACAGCCCATACTGTCAAGATCCCTACTGTAAACTGAAAGTCAGTAGTTATGAGTTTTACGCTACAAAGCTGTAATATAAAACTCATAACTAAAGTGCTAAAAAGTACACTAACACCCATAAACTACCTATTAACCCCTAAACCGAGGCCCTTCCGCATCGCAAACACTAAAATAAAATTATTAACCCAAAATCTGCCGCTCCGGACATTGCTGCCACTATAATAAACATATTAACCCCTAAACCGCCGCACTCCCGCATCGCAAACGCTAGTTAAATATAATTAACCCCTAATCTGCTGTACCTAACATCGCCACAACCTACATTTCTGTTATTAACCCCTAATCTGCTGCCCCCTAAATCGCTGCCACTATACTAAAGTTATAAACCCCTAAACCTAACCCTAAGTCTAACCCTAACCCTAACACCACTAACTTTAATGTAATTAAAATAAATCTAAATAAAAATTACTATCATTAACTAAATAATTCCTATTTAAAACTAAATACTTACCTATAAAATAAACCCTAAGCTAGCTATAATATAATTAATAAGTACATTGTATCTATCTTAGGTTTTATTTTTATTTCACAGGCAAGTTTGTATTTATTTTAACTAGGTAGACTAGTTAGTAAATAGTTATTAACTATTTACTAGCTACCTAGTTAAAATAAATACAAACTTACCTGTAAAATAAAACCTAACCTGTCTTACACTAACACCTAACGTTACACTAAAATTAAATAAATTACATTAATTAAATACAATTAACTAAATTACAAAAACAAACACTAAATTACACAAAATAAAAAAGAAATTATCAAATATTTAAACTAATTACACCTAATCTAATAGCCCTATCAAAATAAAAATCCCCCCCAAAATAAAAAAAAACCCTAGCCTAAACTAAACTGCCAATAGCCCTTAAAAGGGCCTTTTGCAGGGCATTTCCCCAAAGAAATCAGCTCTTTTACCTGTAAATAAAAATACAAATAACCCCCCAACAGTAAAACCCACCACCCACACAACCAACCCCCCAAATAAAAACCTATCTTAAAAACCTAAGCTCCCCATTGCCCTGAAAAGGGCATTTAGCTCTTTTTCAGCCCAAACCCCTAATCTAAAATTTAAACCCACCCAATAAACCCTTAAAAAAACCTAACACTAACCCCGATGTTATGTTTAAGTATGAACTAGTACCCTTGTTCTTGCAGGACCACTCAGTCTCACACCTTACCTCGGGTTCACTAAGATCTAACTTGTGTGAACCCTGTTATGCTCATAGAACTGAGGGTCACTACTGTAGGATACAGTGTGAAGATGGTAAACAAGAGGAAATGGAATGAGCTAAACAACAATATAGTATGGTAATGTAGGATAACTCGAATTCCAGAGATTAGAGAGAAACTTATTCACTCCCAAAATAGTTGCATACTCGCATCACACACATATAAAATATTTACATAGCTTGCACACACAGACACACACTTAGAGTTGTGCAAGGTAGGTTCATTGGTTATTTACAACCGGATACAAGATTTGCAGTTGTGAGTAGTTGCTGGGTTAAAGTCAGTTTAAGCACAAAGAGTACATCAGAGGTTAATGCAAAATGGAGCAGTACTTTGAAGCATAATGATAGATATGGCAAAAGTCTCTGTGCAAGTCAATGAAATGAATCACAAGCGGAATAGTTGATGTAACAGTTAGTACATGAAATAAACTGGTTGATAGCTTAGTATGGCAGGTAAACTTGATTACTTGAGGCAAGCAGCAACAAATGACATGAGAGGCAAGATATCCTTATTTGTATATTGGTAATACAGACCGGTAATCCTGATGGTAGTATATACAAACCGACTTCCCAACTAGTATCCTCAGTGTGGAGCAAAAGCGGAGTTACCGGAGAAGCAATGCAGACAGCGTGTGCAGAGATTCAGTGAGAGTGTGTGGCGGCTGCGGTTTCACCTAGAGACAAGTCGGGTGTGACGTCACACGCCAACGGACCAGCATGCGAGTGAACAGGAAGCAAGCAGCAGCAAGGGAGACAGGAACAGAGATGAGGTGCTGCAATACCGCAAGTCTTGAGTAACAGAAATTAGTATCAGTAGCAGGGAATCCCAACTTAGACAGGAGGGAATGGCTGGGTGAGTAGCGTTCAGGAACAGAGAGTGACTGAACAAATTACCAAGCAATGTTCAACACTAGGTGGAGCCTTAAATAGCAGTATGGTAATTAGTAGTTAAAGGTACAGAATGGTAAAACCCTGACAGAACTCCCCCCTCAAGGAGCCGCTCCGCGGATCAAGGACCAGGACGGTCAGGATTTCTCCGGTGGTACAAAGAGAGGAGTTGGGGGGCAGAGAAGTTAGAGGACGGCTCCCACGAATCCTCCTCTGGAGCATAACCCTTCCATCTTACCAAATACTGTAGTTGATCATGAAGGTATCTGGAGTCCAAGATAGAATCAATTTCATATTCAACATCATCACTCACTTGAGGAACAACAGAAGAACTCTGTAGGTTACCCCTGACCAAGGAGTAGGGTTTCAACAAGGACACATGGAACGTTGGATGTATCTTCAGAGTAGATGGTAATTGAAGAGTCACAGCATTAGGATTGATAACTTTAATAATCTCATATGGACCCAAATACAAAGCACCTAATTTTTTACTGGGGATCTTTAAACGTAGGTTTTTTGTACTAAGCCAGACCTTGTCACCAACAGCATAATCCGGAGGTTTAGATCTGCGTAGGTCATAATGATGCTTCTGGGTGGTTTGTGCCTCTTCTAGAACTGTTTTTAAGGAAGCAAAACCATTAGCAATTGAATTGACTGTATCGTTTACCATTGGGAGTGTAGAATCAGACGTACAGGTTGGATGATATCATGGATGGAACCCATAGTTGACAAAAAATGGTGTGGTTCTCATAGAGGAGTGTAGTGAGTTGTTATGAGCAAATTCGGCAGTGGCCAACAGTGAGTGCCAATTATCCTGTTCTAAAGTACAATAGCAGCGGAGATACTGCTCAAGTGACTGATTAGTTCTCTCCGTTTGCCCATTCGTCTGGGGATGATAAGCTGAGCTGAGTCTTCTACAGATGTTGAGGGTACGACATAGCTGGGTCCAAAACCTAGATGTGAATTGTGACCCCCTATCTGTAGTGACAGATTTGGGCAATCCATGAAGTTTCACTATGTTGTTTAAAAATAGAGAAGCAGTTTCTGACGCTGTTGGAAGACCCCTGTGGGGGATGAAATGAGCCATTTTAGAAAACAAATCAACCACCACTAATATGGTGTTGAAATTTGATGAAGATGGTAAGTCCACTATATAATCCATGGCGATATCTGTCCAAGGTCTGTCTGGGACTGGAAGCGAAAGAAGGTAACCATAAGGGCGATTATGTGGGTGTTTCTTGGTGGTACATGTAGGACAACTTTGTACATATCGAGTGACTGTGTCAATCATTTTGGGCCACCAATAATCTCTCTTTAATAAATGCAATGTCTTATGAACTCCAGGATGACCTGCTAATAATGAGTCATGAGCATAACCAACAATCTCTTCCCTGAGAACTTCAGGTATATACAGTAGATTGTCATGGTAGTACAAACCATCCTGATGTTTGCTTAATCCAAGTTGCTGTAAAGATGAGTCCTGAGACAGATGTTGTTTTAAGGTGGTTTTGAAGCCGGTAGTCAAACAGATTATTCTATCTGAGGGTATGATAGATTCAGGTGTTTCTATATGCAAAGGTTTTCGGATCCTTTCGAGAAAGAGAGTCTGCCTTGAGATTTTTGGAGCCTGGCCTATATGTTATGATATAGTCAAATCGTGAAAAGAAAAGACTCCACCTGACTTGACGTGAAGTCAAGGTTTTGTTAGATCTCAGAAATTCAAGATTCCGATGGTCAGTGTATATCAGAATAGGGTGTTGTGTTCCTTCCAGAAGATGTCTCCAGAACTCTAGGGCGGATTTGATAGCAAGAAGCTCCTTATCACCAATACCATAATTCATTTCTGCAGAGGTCATTACTCTGGAGTAGTAAGATATTGGGTGAAGAGGTTCCGTAGGAGACTTTCTTTGAGAAAGGATTGCCCCAAGAGCATATTCGGAAGCATCAACCTCCAGGGTGTATTGACAACTGGGATCTGGGAATTGTAGAATCGGAGCTGTAATAAATTTCTGTTTCAGACTAGTGAAAGAATCTTCTGCTGACTGATTCCAAACAAATTTTATATGTTTACGTGTTAAGTAAGTCAATGGTTGAACAATATGTGAAAACCCTTTAATGAATTTGCGATAAAAGTTCGCAAACCCTAAAAATCTCTGGATTTCTTTCTTGTTACGAGGAGCAGGCCAATTGGTTATAGCATCCACCTTGTTAGATTCCATGGAGATACCAAAAGGTGATATGTTGTATCCTAAGAAGGAAATTGTATCTGTATTGAATATACACTTTTCAAGCTTAGCGAAAAGACGATGGACTCTTAATCGTAGTAAAACCTGCTTCACATGAGACACATGTTTTTCGTATGACTCTGAGAATATAAGAATGTCGTCCAGATAGATGACAATACATACATCTAAGAGATCATGAAACACATAATTTATCAAACACTGAAATGTCGCCGGTGCGTTGCATAAACCAAACGGCATTACAGTGTATTCATAAAGGCCGTAACGTGTACGGAAGGCTGTTAACCACTCATCCCCTGCTCTCATCCTAATCAAATTGTAGGCACCTCTAAGATCCAGTTTTGTATAAATAACAGCACCACGTAACCGTTCAATTAGTTCAGGAATGAGAGGCAGGGGGTATCTGTTTTTCTTTGTGCATTTGTTAAGTTGCCTATAGTCAATGATTGGACGGAGACTACCATCCTTATTCTTAACAAAAAACATAGACGCTCCAACGGAGGATGTGGAGGGTCTAATGAAGCCTTTTTTCAAGTTATCATCCAAGTAGTCTTTCAAATGAGCTAATTCTGGCTCTGAAAGCGGATATATATGTCCTATAGGTATGGTACTGTCTGGTATGAGATCAATAGGACAATCATACGACCTGTGTGGTGGTAGTGTGTCTGCCTCAACCTTATCAAAAACGTCACTAAATTCTTTGTAACAATCAGGTAGGCCATTGACAGATAAATGGTATAAAGAGTGTTTGGTAAAACATGAATTTTTACAAAATTCAGAATCAAAGATCACAGACCCTTCACACCATGAAATAGTGGGGTTATGTCTTATTAACCAGTTTAAACCAAGTATCATAGGATATACTGAAGTGGGAAGTACATCGAAAGACAACTGCTCAACATGACCAGACTTAGTTATTACAGTAATAGGGATGGTGTGATGTGTTATGGGACCTGAACTGAATAGTGAGCCATCAACCAAACGTATAGCAAGTGAAACACTCTTTTTTATTAGTGGGATCTTATTCTTAACAACAAAAGAAATATCTACAAAATTCCCAGATGCGCCAGAGTCAACTACGGCCTGTACGTCTATCTTCCGATGATGCCACTGTAGGGAGAGAGGAAGGGACAAATGAGAATTGAAATCATGTACCATATTGATTATATGATAACTAGAAGGTGTCTTACCCTTCTTTTGGCGAAGAAGTAATGGACAATCCTTAACAGTGTGATCTTTATCAGCGCAATATAAACAAAGGTTCAATAACTTGCGCCTAGCTTTTTCTTCAGGTTTTAGAGGACCACGAATCACTGCTACATCCATAGGTTCATCAAAGGACCTTGCTGGTAAGGTTGAAGGCGTAGCTTGATAAGAGGATAATCTTCTGTAGCTAGCATCACTGAAGGATCTTTCAGATTTTCTTTCCCTTAACCTTCGGTCTATACCTATGCTGAGTGTCATGAGGGCTTCTAAATCATCAGGAATGATACCACGTGCAAGCTCATCTTTTATTGCTTCACTGAGACCTAATCGGTATTGATTCCTTAAAGCTGGAGTATTCCACTGCGTGTCCGGTGCCCAACGTTTGAAATCCGTGATATATTCTTCCACGGCTCTTTTCCCTTGACGTAAGGACCTAATAGCTGTTTCTGCTGTGTTCTGTTTATTGTGATCCTCATAAAGCAGAGACATGGCAGAAAAGAATGCATCAAGAGAATTTAAGATGGGATCATCTTTCTCATAATAGGCATTAGCCCAAGACCTGGCCTCACCACGTAAGAATGAGATAACAGTTAATACCCTGACCCTATCTGTTGGGTATGATTTAGGTTTCAGAGTAAACATCAGTGTACAAGAGTTCTTAAAATCCCTAAACAAAGCTCTCTCCCCAGAGAACTTTTCAGGAGGGCTAATTAAAGGTTCAGCTGAGTTTTCAGCTACAGGAGGCTTACTGGCAAGATGGTCATTTATGAATTTTCTGATGTTTTGGTTCTCCAATTGTATCTCCCTTAGACCCTGTATCATGTGATCCATACTTTGAGCTAGGGAGCCAACCCTGTTGTAAAGCTCTGTTATATCCATTAAACAAGGTACTAGTTATTTTTATAGGCTTGGTAATATGTTATGTTTAAGTATGAACTAGTACCCTTGTTCTTGCAGGACCACTCAGTCTCACACCTTACCTCGGGTTCACTAAGATCTAACTTGTGTGAACCCTGTTATGCTCATAGAACTGAGGGTCACTACTGTAGGATACAGTGTGAAGATGGTAAACAAGAGGAAATGGAATGAGCTAAACAACAATATAGTATGGTAATGTAGGATAACTCGAATTCCAGAGATTAGAGAGAAACTTATTCACTCCCAAAATAGTTGCATACTCGCATCACACACATATAAAATATTTACATAGCTTGCACACACAGACACACACTTAGAGTTGTGCAAGGTAGGTTCATTGGTTATTTACAACCGGATACAAGATTTGCAGTTGTGAGTAGTTGCTGGGTTAAAGTCAGTTTAAGCACAAAGAGTACATCAGAGGTTAATGCAAAATGGAGCAGTACTTTGAAGCATAATGATAGATATGGCAAAAGTCTCTGTGCAAGTCAATGAAATGAATCACAAGCGGAATAGTTGATGTAACAGTTAGTACATGAAATAAACTGGTTGATAGCTTAGTATGGCAGGTAAACTTGATTACTTGAGGCAAGCAGCAACAAATGACATGAGAGGCAAGATATCCTTATTTGTATATTGGTAATACAGACCGGTAATCCTGATGGTAGTATATACAAACCGACTTCCCAACTAGTATCCTCAGTGTGGAGGAAAAGCGGAGTTACCGGAGAAGCAATGCAGACAGCGTGTGCAGAGATTCAGTGAGAGTGTGTGGCGGCTGCGGTTTCACCTAGAGACAAGTCGGGCGTGACGTCACACGCCAACGGACCAGCATGCGAGTGAACAGGAAGCAAGCAGCAGCAAGGGAGACAGGAACAGAGATGAGGTGCTGCAATACCGCAAGTCTTGAGTAACAGAAATTAGTATCAGTAGCAGGGAATCCCAACTTAGACAGGAGGGAATGGCTGGGTGAGTAGCGTTCAGGAACAGAGAGTGACTGAACAAATTACCAAGCAACGTTCAACACTAGGTGGAGCCTTAAATAGCAGTATGGTAATTAGTAGTTAAAGGTACAGAATGGTAAAACCCTGACACCCGAAGATCCACTTACAGTTTTTGAAGACCGGACATCCATCCTCAACGAATCGGCAGAAGTCCTCAGCGAAGCTGGCAGAAATCTTCATCCAAGCGGGCCGAAGTCTTCATCCAGACGGTACTTCTATCTTCATCCATCCGGCGCGGAGCGGCTCCATCTTCAAGACATCCGGCGTGGAGCATCCTCTTCTCTTGACGGCTAACAAAGAATGAAGGTTCCTTTAAGGGACGTCATCCAAGATGGCGTCCCTTGAATTCCGATTGGCTGATAGAATTCTAAGAACTATCTTCAGTGTAAACAAGAACAAGGAGTCCTGGAAGTGATGGTACGGCCCCCAAAGAGATCTGATCAAAACATAATTAAGTCTGTCTGGGATTACATAAAGAGACAGAAGCAACTGAGACTGCCTAAATCACCAGAATAACTGTGGTTAGTTCTCCAAGATGTTTGGAATATCCTACCTGGTGAGTTCATTTATAAGCTGTGTGCAAGTGTATCTAGAAGGACTGATGCTGTTTTTAAGGCAAAGGGTGGTCACAGCAAATATTGATTTGTTTTAGATTTTTTCTTCTGTTAACTCACATTGCATTTTCTTAATTGATAACAAGAAACTATTAACTTTATTTTATTTAGTTTATTTTATGAATGCATTCTTACTTTACAGCATTTTTTTCACACCTGACAAAAACTTTTGCACAGTACGTGTGTGTATATGTATATTATTTATTTTATTTTGTTTGTATGTATATGTGCCCATCCCAGTCAAACACTTTGTCATATACCATAAT
Source organism: Bombina bombina (assembly GCF_027579735.1). Taxonomy (NCBI): domain Eukaryota; kingdom Metazoa; phylum Chordata; class Amphibia; order Anura; family Bombinatoridae; genus Bombina; species Bombina bombina. Next base: position 839,187,589 of record NC_069503.1, on the reverse strand, counting down.
CCCTTTTAAAACTCTTTTTATAAAATTATTTTAATAGTTAACTTATATTTTATATTGCATAAATCTATATATATATGAGTGTAATTTTTTCTTTGAATATGTTTTACATGTGTTTTGATATACTTTTATTATAGCCCTAACACTATACTTCAGGTCTCAAAAGTCACACTAACTTTTTTAGCGCTGTTATGTTGCGCTTGAGTGCAACACATAACTTACACCATATGATCGATGTTTAGCGTTGCTGTAATATCCATTGAAAGAATGTGGTGCACTAAAGGGATGTCCCCCGTACTAAACATTCTCTGGTTATTCAGTTTTATCATGGACTTGTAATTCCAGATTTCGGGCTAAACCTAGCATGGTCCAGTGACTATGAATTGAGCTCCACTTGGAATCTAGGCCATATTGTTTGCACACAGCCAGATGATGGTACTCACACACTCATTAGCTACTAAATCTAAGTGCATCTGCACAATTACACTGCATCCATGTAACTTCTTGCAGTTTTCACTTCCCCTGAGGAGCCTCTTGTGAGTTAATGTATATTTAAAATTACTATTTATTATGACATACAATAAAATAAAATAGTAATTAGTGTTCTAAGTCAATTAGTGACTTAGGTCTATCAATGACAAACTGCCGCAGCCAGTGTTTTATAAGATCAGCACATAATGTATTTTGTTTTATCTTATGGTGCCCTTCTGAGTTTGTTTTTTTAACAAGAATACTATTCACCTACTATTTCCTAATACCGGTAGGGAATATTGTCAGGGCAGCAGAAGAGCAGCTTAAACGTAAATGGATATAAAACCAAAACATTTTCTTCAAAAATTCAGACAGAACATTCAATTTTAAACAACTTTCCAATTTACTTCAATTATCAAATTGTCTTTGTTTTCTTGTTATCCTTTGTGGGAAAGCAGGGTGGTAAGCTCAGGAGCATGCTCATGTCTGCAACACTATATGCAAGCAGTTTTTCAAGAATGTTATCCATTTGCAAGAGCACAGATGGCTGCATTATTTATTACCATGTAGTGCTATGGACACCTACATATGTATCTTTTCAACAAAGAATAACAAGAGAACAAAGTAAATTATATTATATATGATAATAGAAGTAAATTTGAATTTTTTTTAAATTGTACTTTCTGTCTGAATCATAAAATAAAAATGTTAGGTTTCATGTCCCTTTAAATAAAGTTAAAGTAGCAGATTGTGCTACTTGCCACAAAACTGCGGCAGCACAACAAAATATATATTTTTTTAAATATTTTTTTTAACATGGTCAGTATTGGCCAAGAACAAAAGTGAAGCTTATATACTTTTTGTCTGGCACAGGAATCAATTAACTGAAAAGATAATTGCTGGATCACCTTTAGGTCAACAGTTTTAACCACATGAGCATTTGTTCATTTTTTTGACTGGTTTAAGGGACCACTTTAACATATTTCTGAAAATTTAAAAAATATTGAAATTTGTTTATGTTAGCATCAATTAGAAAATAAATACACGTCAATCTATTTCATCCATGATTAGTGGAGAACACAGCCATATTTCAATTTGCAGACACATTTTTTTTTGCATTTGCATTGCCATCTTGTGGCTCTTTTATCTAACTACAATCACATTTTTTTTTATCATCTCAGAACGCACATAACTTCCTCAAGTGTCTTTACTATAGTCCATGACATTTGTGCAATTTAAAAAAAGCTTATATAGTTTTGATAAGGAACTCAGAGAGGCTTAAACTAGAGTGGTGCTGTTCAGCTACAACTTGTAAAGAAGCAATAATACAATGCTCTAATGAGCTATTTTAGTATTGTAATATTGCTTAAATGTAACTGTATAATCCCCTAATGGGGTTAAGCACATAGTTCTGAATCAGTTCCGAAGCTCAAAACCAGCAGTGCAGTGCTGGACCAAAGCTGACTTTAACTATGTATTTAACCCCCACAGTTCTGTTTAAGCAATAGTGAAATAAAATGATTTAGAATATTAGAGCCTTTTTTTGTATTGCTCCTTTATTATGTTTAATATTATTTTTAAGACCCCACATTTATGCTTTTGGCTTCAAAGAAATAAAGTTTGAAACAAATCATGAAAATGTTACTTCTTTCCTAAAAAAAATCTAAAACCATATATAGGTCACTTTCCCACCTCTTACTAATAGACATAAAAAGTTAATAGCATTGCAGAATCTGTTGGCGCTCTACAAATAACCGATTATAATAATAATGGCATACAGTAATCAATGAAGATTTATGGGTACCGATTTATACATGATATGCTGTAGCATATCATGTCTGCCAGACATCGCTGAATGCCGACAGCAATTTAACATTGCACAAGCAGTTCTGATTAACTGTTTGTGCAATGCCGCCCCCTACAGATTTGCGGCCAATTGGCCGCTAGCAGGGGGTGTCAATCAACCCGATCCTGCACGATTGGGCAGATTGATGCCTGCGGCCTCAGAGCAAGAGGACGAGTTAAGGAGCATCGGTCTTAAGACCGCTGCTTCTTAACTCCTGATTCCGACAAGCCTGAAGGCTCGCGCAAAATTAGAAGCATTGGGGCCGGTTGACTGCTTGGTAAATCGGCCCCAAGTAGTTTATATATGACTGCATAGGAAGCATAATAAACATAGGGATAATTATGGCATCATAGTTATAGTGCAAAAGAGCAAACAGCAGGAGGTGTGTAATATATTAAAAGGATACACATAATAGTAAAATGTTTGTGAATTATTGTTTAGAATGTAGGTAATGGTGAAGTGTAAATTTGAATTTGAAATAGCTATTCTTGTAGATCAGGAAGGTGTTTCTTCTTCCAGAATCTTTGAATGAGCTGTTTAGCACTGTTCTTGCAAATTTGAACTGACTTTTGCAGTTAAAGGGACAGTCTAGTATAAATGAAACGTTCATTATTCAGATAGGACTTTTAATTTTAATCAACTTTCCAATTTACTTTTATCATCAAATTTGCTTTTTTCTCTTGGTATTCTTAGTTTAAACTAAACATAGGTAGGCTCATATGCTAATTTCTAAGCCTTTGAGGGCTGCCTCTTATCACAGGCTTTTTAAATCTCTTTTCAACACAAAGAGACAGAAAGTGCACGTGGGCCACATAGATAACACTGTGTTCAGGCACAGGGGGTTATTTAAGATTTAGCACAAAACAATGCTAAATTTAAGACAATAGATAATAAACAGTCATAGTCATGTGTTCAGGGGGCGGGAAGAAGGTTCCTAGATACAGGGTAATCACAGACGTAAAAAGTATATTAATATAACTGTGTTGTTTATGCAAAACTGGGGAATGGGTAATAAAGGGATTATCTATCTTTTAAAACAATAACAATTCTATGGTAGACTGTCCCTTTAACTTTAGGAAGTGAATTGAAGTGCATTAAGGAAGGGTCATTTGAGTGCTAGCCATTATATATATATATATATATATATATATATATATATATATATATATATATATATATATATATATATATATATATAGTTAATAAGAGAATGCTTTCAAAAGACTGTACATTTATGGATATAAGGAAATATAAATTGTAACATTTTCAGGGTAAGAGACTAGCTGTCTAAAATTTGAAAATTGGTTTCCAAGATAAAGGATGTTGCAATATGAAAATAGAACAAAAACACGCGCATGTTTTTGACAGACTTTTTAACAAATAAGGGCGTCGTATGTGGATTTGCGGCAGCAATGTCTGGTGAACATATTGACTCCAGGGAATGCACCGAGATTGACGCTTTGATTAATGGGCCCCCAAGCCTTCTTTAGACATGGGTAATAATATGGTACATTTAGTTATCCTAGAGAATTGATGTCTCTAGATAAAGTCAACAATTAAAGTTGGAGTTTGGGAATAAACTGTTTAGGAAGGGGGACTGGTAAGGTTTAATATAGATACCATATTTTAATGAGAATCATTTTAATGAAATCAGGTGATTGCTAACATGCAAATGTTTTTTAATACCTGAGCACAAATTATCATGACTAGATGCAATATAAGACTATGCTTAGGTGATGAATGGATCCCCAAATATTTTAAGGTATGGGACTACATTTTGTAAGGGGTGTTAGATTTTAATCTATGTAAATCAGTTTGTGGGAGAGAAAACACAAACTGTTAACAAAGCAATCACAATTTTCGAAGTCAAACACAGTCAATTGTTAACTCAAAAAAATTTGATGTCCATTATCCCACAATGTCACTAATGGATTTTGATCACAGCAATCCAAAATGGGTTTACAGAGTATGTGTGTGTTTTGTAATTGGATAGAGTGGTATTTATACAATATAAATGCCATTTATATATGGGCATGATGAGTATATTAGGAGTGTTTTATCATGTTTTTTTTTTTACTTTTAATATTTTAAAACTATTTATTTAAGTTTTTTACTTATTAATTGAGAAAACGTTCATTTCTGGTTTGGCAAGGTTTTTATCTGAAATCAAGAACAGTACGAGAAATTATTTTCTATAAGAAGAATCTGATTTCATCAATAAAAAGATTTTAACAATTCTGTAAAACTTAAAATATCTACAATATGAGGTTTAAAATATTTTAAAAAGTTACAAACGTTGAATGCTGTCTGTATTTATCATTGCACAAGCATTTCTTGTAAAATGCTTGTGCAATGCCACCCCCTGCACATTTGTGGCCAATCGGCCGCTAGCAGGGGGTGTCAATCATCCGATCTTACGACCGCTGCTCCTTAACTTATGTTTCCAGTTTCCACAACCGCTGCATAATAAATCTACCCCATGGTCTAGATTCATCAAGGCTCCATTTTACTTTTATTTAGATGTCCTCACTGCAATTAAAGGGGCAATCTAGTCAAACTTTAACTTTCATGATTCCAATAGGGCATTTTAAACAACTTTCCTATTTACTTTTATCATCAAAATTGCTTTGTTCTCTATGTATTTTTTTGTTGAAAGCTAAACCTAGGTAGGCTCATATGCTAATTTTAAGCCCTTAAAGGCCACCTCTTATATCAGTGAATTTTGACAGTTTTTCACAGACAGCGCTACTTTATGTGTGTCATAGATAACATTGTGCTCACCCCCGTGGAGTTATTTATGAGTCAGCAAGTCTGTCAAAAGACCTGAGATAAGGGGGCAGTCTGCCGAGGCTTAGATACAAGATAATCACAGAGTTAAATAGTATATTAATATAATTGTGTTAGTTATGCAAAACTGAGGAATGGGTAATAAAGGGATTATCTTTTTAAACAATAAAAAATCTGGTGTAGACTGTCCCTTTAACATCTATTATTGTACAAATTGTTCCAAATTATATCTTTCAAGAAATAAGTTAGAAATTTGTTGTTCTTAACCCAAGTAAGCAATTTTAGCCACTTTCTCTGCTGCTCCACCGCTCTATCTTACACCTACATCTATTGTCTAACTCTGTCACCTCAACTCCCCAATTTTATGATCCCTATAGAAAAACTCAGGAAGTGGGGAGTGGGGGGATAGCTACAACCATGTAGATGCCAAATGAAAATTAAGGGGATACCGAACCCAATATTTTTATTTCATGATTCAGATAGGGCGTGTGATTTTAAGCAATTTTCTAATTTACTCCTAGGGGCCTATTTATGAAAGGCCTGTCGGACATGATCCGATATTGCGGATCATGTCCGACAGACCTCGCTGAATGCGGAGAGCAATACGCTCTCTGCATTAAGCATTGCACCAGCAGCTCTTGTGAACTGCTGGTGCAACGCCGCCCCCTGCAGGGGGTGTCAATCAACCCGATCGTATTCGGCAATCTCTGTCTGCCTCCTCAGAGCAGGCGAACAGGTTATATAGCAGCGGTCTTTAGATATGCCCCTTATTATCAATTTTTCTTTGTATTCTTGGTATCTTTATTTGAAAAAGCAAGAATGTAAGCTTACGAGACAGCCCATTTTTGGTTTAGCTCCTTGGATAGCGCTTGCTGATTGGTGGGTACATTTAGCAAGCTGTACCCAGGTGCTGAACCAAAGATGGACCGGCACGTAAGCATACATTCCTGCTTTTTCAAATAAAGATACCAAAAGAACAAATACAAATTGATAACAGGAGTAAATCAGAAAGTTGTTTAAAATTGCATGCTCTATCCAAATCATGAAAGAAAAATTGGCTCAGTATCCCTTTAATAATAGTGCTAAAACGTGTTTGGTGTCCTTCTCGAGATGAGAAACTACTCATATAGTTCATAGAAATCTGTACAGTATGTGGCCAAATACATTGAAATGTTTTACAATATTTACAATTCATTATGTTTACAGTACAAGGGCTGCCATCATGAAGCCATACTTATTTAATACAGTCAGAAACTCTTTTAAGTTTGTTATTAGACTTGTTATTAGGCTGTAAAAAAATTTGGTTTGAGACATTCATAATAATTCGATATGTCTCGGTAGTTCGGTTTCGGGATTTATTCATGTCGTTCCGAATTTTGAAATTCGGATGCATTCGAAACTGTTACCGAATTATTATTATTAATGTCAGTCCGAATCTTTATTACGGACCGAATCGTTATTTCTAATAGTTTATTGCCGAAACAAAAATATGTTAAACCACCGCCGCCACCCACGCCGCCACTAAATAAAGCTTTTAACCCCTAAATCGCTGTCCCCCCACATCACTAACACTACCTAAACCTATTAACCCCTAAACCGCACCCCCACATCGCCAACACTAACTAAACCTATTAACCCCCTAAACCGCTGTTCCGAAACATCGCCGACACAAACTAAACCTATTAACCCCTAAACCGCACCCCCCACCCCCCACATCACCAACACAAAGTAAACATATTAACCCCTAAACCGCCCCCCACTAACTAAAATATTAACCTCAAAACCGCTGTTCACAAACATCGCCAATACTAACAAAACCTATTAACCCCTAAACCGCTGGCCCTCACATCGCAACAACCTAATTTAAACTATATTAACCCCTAAACCTAAGACCCCCTAACCCTAAACCTTACACCCCCTAACTTTAACATAATTAAAATATAGCTAAATTAAAGTTACAATTATTAACTTTAACATAATTCAAATATAACTAAATTAAAGTTACAATTATTAACTAATAATACCTATTTAAATCTAAATACAAAGTAACTTACCTATATTAATCCCTAAACCTGACATCCCCTAAACCTAACCCTAAACCTTACACCCCCTAACTTTAACATAATTAAAATATAACTAAATTAAAGTTACAATTATTAACTTTAACATAATTAAAATATAACTAAATTAAAGTTACAATTATTAACTAATAATACCTATTTAAATCTAAATACAAAGGCCTAGATTTGGAGTTCGGCGTTAGCCATGAAAACCAGCGTTAGAGGCTCCTAACGCGGGTTTCTTACGCACTCCGGTATTTCGAGTTTATTTACCGCCACTCAAAATACACCTAACGCTCACATTTCTACCGCCACCTCAGACCCAGTAGTAAACATATACCGACAAAAAAAACATCCACGAATCACAAAACAAATATTACACAAAGTACACTTACACTCATACAAACACTACACTATATTTATTTTTCATATTTAATTTTTTTTCTGCAAAATACAAAGGATTAAAGTTGCGAGATCTCGGGTGTTTGAAAAAAATCCACACAAATCCATTTTCCCATTGACTTACATGGACATACGGGAAAAGACCCTCATATACCTACATCTAACTGATAACATTATCACAAACATACACTCATCGATGCATACAAACAATATACACCACATGACATACACAAAATATTTATTTATTACAAAAAGAACACGATTTAGTTACTTTTTCACACAAGCTCATGACGTCACTCACTTTACGAGGAAAACCAGTCTTAGAAAAAAAAATTAGAAATCTTTAGAGCCTCCATTGACTTCTATTGGGAAGACGTGCTCGTGCACGCGAAACCCTCATTTCCCTAACGCACGCAAATAGCGTAGACAGAAAAACTCCAAATACCAGCGCTAGAAAATACATGATTTTATGCGTTAGACCCAGCTATGATAAATAGATCAAGAAATGACTATTTCCCTATGGTGGACTTATGTTTTTTAATTATTAAATATTGACAACACCATAAAATTGTTTCACACTTTTAGATTACATCAACTACAAATACACATCACTAGTAACACATTATTATTTCAATAAAATTACATTTAAAATTAAAATAAAATTCAATAAACATTTATGGATTCACAAACACTACACAATGGGAAACACCTCTCATTTACCTTTATTATTGCATTTCAGTTATTCAACTCATATGCTTGCAGCAACAGCATATCTACATAGGCTTAACACATAATCACTCATGGATGCACATATATTACTTTTAACATTCACTCATACATGTGCATTCAAATGATGGGGGAAAAACACATTACATTCTCTACAGGAATCACAAAACACAACATATGGATTTGACTGTACTTTTAACATCATGATTCCATCACAATAAACCATTAGGAATTACCTACAAAAAATACATCATTACACCAGATTACAGATGTCACTTTATGGGAAGGAACAACAATGCCAGACCGCTATATAGAAGTCAGCATATGTGGGACACAATCACAATATATACGTACATGTACATAACACGCATCACCCATCACGCAACCACAAAGCACACATTTAGATTTTATTCAGCACACAATAACAATGTAGCACAATACAACAACACAATGAGGATTTCACAACTACATAGGCAGGTTAATAATATCATGACGTCATTAGAAGATTCAACCATACACATCACAGATTCACCACTGTACCGCCCCTTTAGGAACTTTAACACTCAATACTACAATACAACATATACGTAAACCACACTTTTGAACAGGATTATTATGGAGATTTCAATGGGACAATTAAGAAATATTGTCCGATCGCAAATCACTTATATATATATATATAATACTACAGATGGCAGCCGGAAGTTATTAAGTATTAGTGCAATTTTTATGGGACGCATACAATATTGTCAGATCTAAAATCACTTATATACACAATACTACAGATGGCAGCCGGAAGTTATTCAGTATTAGTGCAATTTTTATGGGACGCATACAATATTGACAGCTCGGCAATCACTTATATATACAATACTACAGATGACAGCCGGAAGTTCGGAATTATTATTGCGATTTGAAAGGGACGCATACAATATTCACATCTCGGCAATCACTTATATATATAATACTACAGATGACAGCCGGAAGTTCGGAATTATTAGTGCGATTTTAAAGGGACGCATACAATATTCACATCTCGGCAATCACTTATATATACAATACTACAGATGACAGCCGGAAGTTCGGAATTATTAGTGCGATTTTAAAGGGACGCATACAATATTGACAGCTCGGCAATCACTTATATATACAATACTACAGATGACAGCCGGAAGTTATTCAGTATTAGTGCGATTTGAAAGGGACGCATACAATATTCACATCTCGGCAATCACTTATATATACAATACTACAGATGGCAGCCGGAAGTTATTCAGTATTAGTGCGATTTGAAAGGGACGCATACAATATTCACATCTCGGCAATCACTTATATATACAATACTACAGATGACAGCCGGAAGTTATTCAGTATTAGTGCGATTTGAAAGGGACGCATACAATATTCACATCTCGGCAATCACTTATATATACAATACTACAGATGGCAGCCGGAAGTTATTCAGTATTAGTGCGATTTGAAAGGGACGCATACAATATTGACAGCTCGGCAATCACTTATATATACAATAATACAGATGACAGCCGGAAGTTATTCAGTATTAGTGCGATTTGAAAGGGACGCATACAATATTGACTGCTCGGCAATCACTTATATATACAATACTACAGATGGCAGACGGGAAGTTCTGAATTATTATTGCGATTTTAATGGGACGCATACAATATTGACATCTCGGCAATCACTTATATATACAATACTACAGATGACAGCCGGAAGTTCTGAATTATTATTGCGATTTTAAAGGGACACATACAATATTGACAGCTCGGCAATCACTCATATATATACAATACTACAGATGGCAGACGGGAAGTTCTAAATTATTATTGCGATTTTAAAGGGACACATACAATATTGACAGCTCGGCAATCACTTATATATACAATACTACAGATGGCAGACGGGAAGTTCGGAATTATTATTGCGATTTTAATGGGACGCATACAATATTGACATCTCGGCAATCACTTATATATACAATACTACAGATGACAGCCGGAAGTTCTGAATTATTATTGCGATTTTAAAGGGACACATACAATATTGACAGCTCGGCAATCACTCATATATATACAATACTACAGATGGCAGACGGGAAGTTCTGAATTATTATTGCGATTTTAAAGGGACACATACAATATTGACAGCTCGGCAATCACTTATATATACAATACTACAGATGGCAGACGGGAAGTTCGGAATTATTATTGCGATTTTAAAGGGATGCGTACAATATTTACTGCTCGGCAATCACTCATATATATACAATACTACAGATGACAGCTGTTACTTTATCGTTTACAAACAATATTGCAACAACATTGATCGATCACATTCGATGCACATTATACACAACTATGCACTTTCATTCATGTTAGCCTGGACGTGTGCTTGTTACTATAAGATCGCGTTTAAGAAATATTGATTACGCATATGATCAAACATTACAAACATGCACTGTATGTGTGATATTTGACACTTTCACATTGAGATTAATTTGGGGAAAACAACATTTCAGCAAACAACAAAAAAACGCCCACTTTGAAAGCATTCGCGCCGCTCACATACAAACAGGTGAATACAATCAGCAATCATTACAAACTCACTACCATTGGACTAATCGTACTATAAATCCCCCAAACAACATGGCCAATGCATCACTTGTGATCCACATCAGATCAAGTGCTTACCTTGTTACGCTGTTTTGAAAGATGGATGACGATGACATGGTAGACGCTGCTGGTGCTGCTATTGGCGAACTAGCTGTTGGTCGAATCAGGCAGCCTCGGCGGCTCAGACCGAGACGAAGGGGTTGTCTGGTTCGAGGTCCTCCTGTCTACAGGGTGAGACCCACCTTGGAAAACATGAGCGACTTTGAGGTTTTTGATAAGTATCGGCTCGATCGCGAACAGCTCATTGGCCTTTACGAGCTTCTTAAACCTCATTTGGAGCCACGTATACAAATAAGGACTGCTGTTCCCCCCATGAGTAAGATGCTAAGCTGTCTATACGTCCTGGCCTCCGGGAGTTTTCAATCCGGAGAACTGTACATGCATGGCCTGGCTCAAGGTACATTCTCTGTGGTGTTTGATAACTTTCTGGACGCCATGGTACGTATCAGTAAGCAATACATAGGATTCCCACAGAATGATGGTGATTGGAGGCGCCTGAAGCGGGAATTCTTTGATATTGCTCAATTGCCCAATGTCTTGGGAGCCATAGATTGTACCCACATTGCGCTGCGTGCTCCAATTGATGACTTGCCCTTCAGAAATCGCAAACATTTTCATAGCCTCAACGTGCAGTATGTTTGTGACGCACGGATGAGGATTATGCATGTGTATGCGAATTTTGGAGGGGCTTGTCATGATGCCCGCATCCTCTCTCTGTCGTCCCTGTGGAGACAGTTTGAGGAAAGACAAATGCCCCCTGGTTATCTCGTTGGTGAGTATTTGTGCACAACATGGTTAATTAGTTTGACAATTGCCCCGGTATTTTTTAACTGTTAGCGTCATGTTCAGCTATAGGATGCAATTTAACCATTTGTTATTTACCGACGCTAATGTTTAATTTTATTTCAATGCAGATATGTAGCATGTCTTACCTTAAGTGCTCAGATAGAGAATGCAATGTAACCATGTAGTTAGCATTTTACACAAGGTTTGTTTTCAGAAAAATACGCATATGTAGCATGTCTTAGCTGAAATGGGAAGATATTATCTCATGCAATTTAACCCTGTCATTGTCTCTTTCCGCTAATGTCTAGTTTTATTTAAATGCAGATATGTAGCATGTCTTACCTTAAGTGTTCAGATAGAGAATGCAATGTAACCATGTAGTTAGCATTTTACACAAGGTTTGTTTTCAGAAAAATATGCATATGTAGCATGTCTTAGCTGAAATGGGAAGATATTATCTCATGCAATTTAACCCTGTCATTGTCTCTTTCCGCTAATGTCTAGTTTTATTTAAATGCAGATATGTAGCATGTCTTACCTTAAGTGTTCAGATAGAGAATGCAATGTAACCATGTAGTTCGCATTTTACACAAGGTTTGTTTTCAGAACAATACGCATATGTAGCATGTCTTAGCTGAAATGGGAAGATATTATCTCATGCAATTTAACCCTGTCATTGTCTCTTTCCGCTAATGTCTAGTTTTATTTAAATGCAGATATGTAGCATGTCTTACCTTAAGTGTTCAGATAGAGAATGCAATGTAACCATGTAGTTCGCATTTTACACAAGGTTTGTTTTCAGAACAATACGCATATGTAGCATGTCTTAGCTGAAATGGGAAGATATTATCTCATGCAATTTAACCCTGTCATTGTCTCTTTCCGCTAATGTCTAGTTTTATTTAAATGCAGATATGTAGCATGTCTTACCTTAAGTGTTCAGATAGAGAATGCAATGTAACCATGTAGTTAGAATTTTACACAAGGTTTGTTTTCAGAACAATACGCATATGTAGCATGTCTTAGCTGAAATGGGAAGATACAGAATAATATAGAAAGTTATTTTTTGGATGTTTCTGACAACTTTTAATATGGATTATCGTTTTCCCAAAAAATATTTATAAAACAATATACTAGTTTAAGGATTCTGTTTGAATTATGTTCTGTTCAAAATTTATAGGTGATTCTGGGTACATGAGCCGGCCTTGGCTCATTACCCCCTTGCGTAGCCCGAATGATGTGTCTGAGGAGAGCTACAATAGGGCTCATAAGAGAACCAGGGCGGTGGTTGAAAGGATGTTCGGGCTCCTGAAGATGAGATTCAGGTGCCTGGACCGTTCTGGAGGAGCACTCCAGTACAAATCAAAGAAGGTGGCTAAGATCGTTGTAGCCTGTAGCGTCCTGCATAATATTGCACAGCGGGCTGGGATGCTGCAGGCCGTCCCGGTGGACAGAGACCTCCTCAGAGATGAGGAGGATGATCCTGTTCTAGAGGGGGAATTCCAGGACGAGGGACTTGATGTCAGAGCAGACGTCATCAACCGCCACTTTAGACGGTAAAGAATAGAAGTTACACTGGAGTATTTTCAATAGATGTGAACTGTATGGAAATGACAAGTAGAGAATTGTGCAAACATGTTAGGATTGATCAAATGTTATAATAATTTTTAATTTTATTAATATAGGTGATGCTCTGGGCATTGGGTCCTATAGCGAGTCTTTGCCACCTGGTTTTTAAAGAGGACATCAGATGGTAAGTAGAAATGTATGGACTGTTGCTGGCATGAATTGTACACAAATACATCATATGGCATACATTTTCAAAAATAGAATTTTGTTTACACATTACTTAAAATGTACATAATCAGAAAGGGATACTCTAGAATGACTATGGTTCAATGTCACACAGAGGTTTGTTCTGCTCAATATGACTCATCTTCACACTTGATATAAAATAACACAGGTTCATACACAGGCTTAGTAAGCTAGTGACAGAAATTTATTATGAAATGGGGGGTGGGAGAGGGGTACAGAACTGATTCACACACTTGTATGAATTCTTTTGAAAATATTTCTTCCATTAGGGAGATGACTTAATCTAAAGACTGAAAGGGAACAATTTGAAGCCTGACAGTGAAGATTGCCCAGACTGACAGTGGGGAAAAAGCCAAGATTGAAATTGAAGTATACCAATGGGATCATGTCTGGCATTATCTTTCAATTCTGCTGACCTTGAAAACCATACAAAGACATGTTCACATGGTAAGTGCAAACTATTTGATAGAATAAGGCTGTGGAGACATCCTATTGGAGACACTTAGATGATTTTCTATTTTGTAGATGGTATTTCCCAGTCCTCTATTTAATGAACTGATGAATAAGACACCTATTGAAGATCAACTGTTTACCCCTGAATTGACTTTCAAAGACCATGCATTGTCCAGGTTGGTGCATGCTAGTTAAGAATCACATGAAGAATGTTGATTATTGTTAGCTTACATACATTAGTCATACTTATTTCATCATTAGATATTTAGGGATCACAATCCGAAAAATGAATACATATTATAGTTGATATAGAGGTATTTTAATGGACATGAAATATTACATTTATGTTCAGCATACATATATTGTTGAAATGTGATATACATTATTATGTATAATTTGAATTTTGGATATTTAAATCGAATTTTGAATCAACAATATAATGGTGTATGTATTTCATTAATTTTAAATCAATTTAAGAATTATCTTTAAAAAATGTTGATCAAAGTTAGAGCATAGACACCATATGATTTTAAATGTATTTTATGAATATTTGACAACGTGTGTATTAACTTTGTTCCATTTTTATTATTTGTCATTTCAGATTGGCATCTGATGACTTCCAGGAATATTTAATTATTTTCTATTAAATTTATTTTTACATGTTAATACTAAACATTTTATTATTAAATACATTATTTTGAACAGATTCTACTAAATATCAATATAATCTGTAAATAAATAAAACTTGGACTCCCATGACTGGTAGTTGGCTATTTGACAAGCACATGCATAAGATAAAATAATGCATTAATATTAGAAAATAAAATGCTTCCGAGAATATTAAATTAAAATATATGTTATAACATTAATTGGGGAGTCAGATTCTTCAATGCTTTTCTATTGAAAATGTAGATATTAAAATTATTTTGGATATGTAGTAAAATTTTTATTTTATAAACTTTTAATAAGGTGAAGTGGTTCAATTACATGAAAGTGACAGTGTTGTTGAATGTAAAAATAATTGTATAAGATCTTGTATCTTCCTTAGGTATCTCAAAACATTATTAGAAAAATTATTTAAATTATTACATTTATAAATGGTAGGTCATTTAACTTGATATTTTTCAAAAACTAGTTATTGGATGCCAGGTTAATCTATGTAATTTTCTAGTGGAGTCATTTAACTATACTTAGTAATATTATGTATTTATTACAATCTTACCTCTTGGGTTAGACATCAAATATCTATATAGAATGTAAATTCGCATTTTGTTTATTTTGTCAATGTTAAATCAAAATACAAAATGTTTGGGTCCTTAAAGGGACATTCACAAAGTATATTGTGTATAGATTTTTACAAATATCATACAAGAATTTAAACATATTTAGAAAGTACTATAGAATTACATTCAGTCTTTAAATATACTTGTTAAAAAAAACAACAATGCACATATCTTAGTCAATTATATAAGGCATCTATATGCAAACAACAATCAGCATCAAAATAGCCTATGTAGAGATGTATTTAATCCAAGAATATATATAATTACAATATAATGATTGAATAACAAAACATATTAAGTTGGTCAAATATAAGAATATTATACAAAATGCATACATAACATATAGCTTAATGTCCCTCTAAGCTGAAGGCTCAAAAAGACATCATTTAATAAATATATTTCAGTCAGTGTGTAAAACAATCTAGAAGTTAATCTAAATTTGCTTTACTCAGATGTTAGACTAATTTAGCAAAAGGAAGGTGCCTAGGTTTATGATATTTTAAGCATTATTGTGAAATGTTTCTTTAAAGGGGCATGAACTCAAAATATACTTAAAGGTAGACAGTTAAAAAAATACTGATTTATACATTCTGAATGAGTATACTATTTTAATCAACTTTAAAACTTGTCTCATATTATGAATGCTCCTTGTGATGTTGCTATCATTACTTTAAAAATAAGGCAGTAAATAGCTAATTTATTTGCTTCAGTACTCTGGACAGAACTTGATTGTTTGGAATAATTGATACAACAATCGTCAAGGACAACCCAGGTTTTTATTAAACAATTGTCCGTAATATAAAATATCATTATTGATTTGCAAAGAAACATAACAAGATAACTGTTAACATTTGATAATCGGATTAAATAATAAAGTTCATTAACATTTCATGCTCAATCACCAACGCTAAATTTGTTTGGACAGTGTCCCTTTAAGATATTTAAAGAGTGTATTTACTTATCTTCCTATCTTGACATACTTTGCTTGAAAAGCATATCGAGATCGGCTCAGTAGATGAAGATTGGTGGATGCACAGAGATGCCTTATGTGATTGTCTCAACCATGTGCATTTAAATTTCTTCTGTTGAGGATATATAAATACTAAGAGAAAATGATTTACATTTTAAAGTCTAAACAATATTCTATCTCTACAGATCATTTGATACAATTGTTTGTAATGTCTCTTTAAAACTAAAGACGCCATTGCACAATAACATATATGAGCACTTCAGACAAATACAAGCTCGAGGTTTATTTGCTAATAACAAAGCTGTAGTTTAATATTTATAAACAGATTATCCAAGTTACTGACATTCTAACCTGAATTTTAACATTAAGAAATATTGCGTAGGAAACGCATCTTGAAACACCAGATTAGCATCTTTAAACATTAGAGTCTAATGTCACGCAATAGCACACAATCAATGTGCATTATAAAGACATTTAATAGAGCAATGTCAATATTTCACAATAAATTTATTTAAAGAACAATAAAGACATACAATATTACATGTGTATTTGTATTAAAGAAACAGACCGTTATTAAACCGAGAAATGTCGACAACATTTAATAATGTGACAGTATTAGATTTTAAAGAGTATTTAATCATTAATATTTAACGGATCACGGATATTAAATCTGCGTCACACATATCCGCATGAGAGGCCCATGAGTTACAAATAAGTCTACATGAAAAATGAAGTCACAGCACCACCAAGCGGTATGTGTAAGGAAGTTACTAAGATATGAAACATTAAGGAACGGCCAATCAGAGTTCATCACACAAACACAACTTGAGTCAGGATGGTCTCACAGACATTATAACAATATTTCAAACTTTTATCCAATCAGATGTACAGATAAATTGTCCCATGGTGCATCTCATGTTTACTTCACCATATAAAAGTCCATTACACGTTGCCATCTTTGTCAGTTCTCTAATGCCTGCTGGTGTATTTGTTTTTATATATTAAATATATATTATATATACGCAACTCGGCAGGCTTGTCAGTTCCCAGGTTCACCAAGGAGGAGAGCGCTGCACTGGTCCACGCCGTCAAGGACTTTTATCCCCAGCTGTTTGGGAACAAGAGGAGCTCGACAGATGCGCCTGTTAAGAAGGCCCTCTGGGAGTCTATCACCAATGCGGTTAGATTGGTGTGTGACGTCCAGAGGACCCAGGATCAGATCATGAGGAGATTCGGAGATATGAGGTTGCGTTTATCGAAAAAAGTCAACCTCATAAGGGACTGGGTACAAGCCCGTAAAAGAGGGGGCCAAAGAAAGGCCCCGCGGAAACTGTACCTACTCCCTTATGAGGTGACTTTATGCGAGCTCCTCAATCTCCGGGTCCCCAAAATATTTAGATCCTCGCCATCCTCGGCCTCCTCTTCTTCCCTCCCAGCTGCGGGATCTGAAAGTCCTGACGCGGGGGCCAGGGCAGATGCTTCTCCGTCCGGTGGCCTGGGAGGAGATGGAGAATCTGAACCAGGTAATTATCCAACTTCATATAATATCTTAATATTTTTTTTTTATCAAAAAATGTGTATATAGTCAGATACTAAACCTATACAGATCTCACAACATACACTACATATGATGTTTAGATATCTTATTTTAGATTATTGACACATGAAATAGGAATGATGTTTCTTGCGCTCTACAGAATATGCGTCACAGAGCGGAAATGTAATTTCTCATCCACGTTAACATGGGTTTGCGGAAAGTGGCATTGCTTTATACATGTTGGTGAAATGACGGATGCGTAATTCCGCTTGGAATCATTGCGCAATGATCGCGAAAATGGCATTTATCATCCACGTTAACATGGGTTTGCGGAAAGTGGCATTGCTTTATACATGTTGGTGAAATGACGGATGCGTAATTCCGCTTGGAATCATTGCGCAATGATCGCGAAAATGGCATTTATCATCCACGTTAACATGGCTTTGCTGTAAGTGGCATTGCTTTATACATGTTGGTGAAAATTAAATGGGAATTCTTAGATTAGTGAAGAATACAGTATTCTTATTTTCAATATTATAGCTAATAAAAAACGAAGAATACAAATAAATTATAACATATGGCCATCAATTGATGATTATGAAATAACAAGCAGATATTATTAAAGATACAGTAAACAACACAACTGATTAAAAATAAGAGTCCAGGATATATTTATAATTAATTTAATTGAGGAAACAATTAACTCATGGGACTACCAAAGGATTAATATTTTTCAATTGATTTGTTATTAATGTAAATTTTTTTAACATGGCATGATTAGTATTAATGATATGCAATCCTCATTTAATATATTACAGATATGGATGTGGCTGCTGGATCCTCAAGCCAGGGCTTGTCACAGTATGGTATGTCTCTTTTGAATTGACATTTGTCTTAGAAACATGGACTGAACATTACATACTAAATACACATTGTTCAATATTTATATGTAATGTCTATTTAATAGATGAAAATTAAATAGTTATTCGGATATCCTTAAATAACATATTAGATTTGAATTGCATGCTCAATACCATTCATTACATCAACATATGGAGTAGATAATTCATTAACAACAACATTGTGGAATCAATTTAATTTTAGATTAAAGGGATACTGAGCTACAATTATTAATATTGTCATTCAGATACAGTATGCAATATTAATAAACATAAAAATATAATACTATCATCATATGTGACATATTCTATTGCTAAATGTATTTTAAAATCAAGAAAGTACGTTTATGTGCATCTAAATTTTGGTTGACCAACCTGGGTTTTTATTGATGATTGGTGGATACCTTCAACAAACAATATTTATTGAATCCAATATTGCTTATCTGCCTTTAAGATTAAAATCGAGCAACATTCTAATTATAATAGGAGTCAATGTTAAATCATTTTGAACAGTTTGAACATAGAAATCAATTATTTAAATTAATCATGTCAGTGTCCCTTTAAGACAAAATAGATTCATTAATCTTTACATTATTTTTATTAAAAACTATTGATATATAATTCACATTCTCTGTTGGAGTTACTTTATAGATATCTGCATACTCTAACAGCACCATGATTACATATTTGTAATAATCAATTTTGTTTTGTATTGTGATAAATATGGGTTGTGTCCTAAACAAGATTACTGTACATTGCACAAATGGCTCGATGTGACACATGTGTTTGTTTAGATTTGTCAACAGATGCTCTTCAATATGTGGTTTGTGTGTATTCTTTTAACTTCTTAAGGACATATGACGGAATTATTCCGTCATAAAACAATTGAGCAAAGTGAAAGCTGTGTCCTTAAAGGGTTAAGAACATTGATCAATGGGTATATTTAGATATGCAATAGCAGAATCTGAGATGAATTTGATGTCTAATGTAGTCTGACATTAAACATATGTTCAATACAGATATTTTTACAGAATCCCCTTGATTCAATCAAGCATTTTCTGGTGTAATGACTGCTCTATTCTTCACATTTTAAAGTTGATTAATGTTAAAATTCGAGACAGATGTGATTTAGTGATATCCCAAATGTGTTTAATAATATATATCTATATCATTCATAGAGAGAGTTGGTGTGGTGAGCCCACAGGAATCCAGCAGTGACATAGAGCCACCTTTGCGGTCTCCTGGTAAGTCCATTGACTCATTTATATGTAATTGAAGGTGTATTGCTAATCAATATTATGATCATGATTCTGATGAAGCATAACATTATAAAAATTCAAAATATTTCTCTTCTGATTATATATTAATTTTCTTTTAATATTGAACGATTAATAATTTCAACTTTATTAGTCTACACATTTGTTATTCCTAAGATGTATAACATATGTTTGTTTCCATTTGATTTTTTGACAACAGTCATCAAGTGATACACACATGAGAAATCTTAAATGTTCTATGTACTATGATTTTATGAATTTAACATTAATACAAACAATACATTTAAAATCAGATTCATTGACAATAACAAATCTATTGTCATTTGTATGCTCCATCAAAATGATGTAAATCATAACTTTGTGTGTATATCTTTAATGCAACATTGATGTGCGTATTTGAGCAACAGTAACATATGTTATAATATCTGATCTTAACGTGTACACAACATGTTATGTTTTACAGAGATTGATGTCACATGTGGGACGGAGGAGGAAGAGGCTGCCTTGGAGTCTGATGGTATGTGAAATATATCTATCATGTTTCCAACATGTTTCTTTTTTGGAAATCATTTTATTGAAGACATTCAAAGTCTACAGCTTTTGCCCTTTAAAAAGGAATATTATTTGTCTGTTCAAATACACTACTGCCCCCTTTCTATATCAGGCAGCATGAAAATCTGCTTGTATATTTTTTATTAAAAATTTATCATTCATGCCATCATTATGTCACATGCATATTCCAGGCCAAAACACAATAATAAGGTTAAAATTGTACACACAGTCATTGATATTCATCTGAGTGCCTATATACATACCATATCCTCATTTCAGAATTGTTTACAAATTCAAACACACTTCAAAGTATATTGAAAACATAATCAATTTGAAATGCGTTGATTTGATGTCAGGATGTATGAGATGTTAATATATTTTCTTTACATTTTCAGATGGATCCACCACTTCTGGTCATCTGGTTTCCGCCCCTGCCCAGTCACAGACCCCTCCCCATGCACACACCCCTGACCATGGCCAGACCCCTGCACAGACCCAGAGCCCTTCCCATGACCAAAATCCTGACCATGCCCAGACCACTGCCAGCCCTTCCCATAGTTCATATCCTGTCCCTCCCAAAAAACGCCCATACACCCCCCTTCGCCGCTCTCCCCGTATTCTGGCCCGTACAGCTGCCCAGACCCAAACTCCCCACTCCCCAGCTGTACGGCCTACCCCGGAGCGGCAGCTCAACACTCCCCAAGCCATTAACATCCCTCCCCAAGCCAATCCCATCCCTCCCCAAGCCAATCCCATCCCTCCCCCCTGTCTCAACCTTCATTGTCCTGGGTGTCGGATTGTCCTTCCCAGGCACAGCTGTAAGTATCATTCTAAATACACGTTATAAGATACTTAAAGGTACAGTGAAGTTAAATTTGTTAAATTGTGATTCAAATCCAGCATGCAATGTTAATCAAATTTAT
Organism: Bombina bombina; assembly: GCF_027579735.1. Taxonomy (NCBI): domain Eukaryota; kingdom Metazoa; phylum Chordata; class Amphibia; order Anura; family Bombinatoridae; genus Bombina; species Bombina bombina. The sequence goes on along the minus strand of NC_069503.1, from coordinate 839,166,109 downwards.
AATTTAATACTCTTATGAATTATTCGTCATTCTCTTGATATATTTTTTGAAACAAAGTAATTCCTATAATTAGTTTAAACAATAAAATAAATCTGGCCATCATTTCTTTATTGTTGGATGAATGTATCCATCAACCAGCAGGCACAAACAAAGTTGATAAACAAATATTGGCTTCCATAAAAAGCAACATTCTTGCATTCTAAATATAGCTTGAGAATTAAAACATATAATGAATATGTGTAATTTATAAAGATTTGTCATGTCATGCTCTATCTGAATCAGTCCATTAAATATTTAGGTTCAGTGTCCCTTTAATTGGATATCACTACATATACCAAACACCACTACTTGGATCCAACTATTTATGTACAAATGTTGATACATTATCTCTTGTCTAACCCAGTGGGAATGTAATTTCTTCAGGTTGCTATGTTTACACAGCTTGTCCTCAATGCCAAAATGTTTAAGGATAGGTGTGCCTACCACAGTCTAAATGTAATTTTTAAATTGCTGATGTAAGTACAATGTAAATCCTTTAACAAGATTTGATACACTCAAGCTGTATAAGTGGATCATCTAAAACCAATTAAAGGGTACAACATGTTTGAGTAACATGTCCCTTTAATGATTTCTGTCTGTCTGAATAACCTAATTCATGTGTAAAGAATAAATGTAAACTAATTGATGTAAAGAATTATTTGTCTTTATGATGACAATGTATGTAGTATAAATATTTAGTCTGTTGTGTAATTATCCTTAATATTTAATTTTATTTTATTTTAGGCTGTGACTCAGCATGGCTCATGCTAGAAGGTATAGCAAGAGTAGAGCAGGCCGTGTTGAGGAACGCAGCTGTCCTGAGAGGGATGAACGACACCATGCAGGCCCAGCTCCGGGTTCAGGACTTGACTCTGCGTGCAATTATGCGATTAAGTTCAAGGCCTGAATCTGGAGCTGGACATGCACAGGACAATGAAGAGGATGACCAGTAAGTGGAGGATCTGGATATGCTCCATGGTGGCAGATAAGAATCCTCCGTCCACATGTTGAATTTGTATTTTTATTGTTGCCATTTGGCCTTTTTAAAAGTTTATTGTTGTGCCTGTTGCACTCTTTTACCTTGTCATATGTCTCCAATGGGGCTATGCTGGCCCTTGGCAACTCTCTTCATGGACTGTGATGCACTGTGTTACCTTGTCATATGTCTCCAATGGGGCTATGCTGGCCCTTGGCAACTCTCTTCATGGACTGTGATGCACTGTGTTACCTTGTCATATGTCTCCAATGGGGCTATGCTGGCCCTTGGCAACTCTCTTCATGGACTGTGATGCACTGTGTTACCTTGTCATATGTCTCCAATGGGGCTATGCTGGCCCTTGGCAACTCTCTTCATGGACTGTGATGCACTGTGTTACCTTGCCATGTGTCTCCAATGGGGCTATGCTGGCCCTTGGCAACTCTCTTCATGGACTGTGATGCACTGTGTTACCTTGTCATATGTCTCCAATGGGGCTATGCTGGCCCTTGGCAACTCTCTTCATGGACTGTGATGCACTGTGTTACCTTGTCATATGTCTCCAATGGGGCTATGCTGGCCCTTGGCAACTCTCTTCATGGACTGTGATGCACTGTGTTACCTTGTCATATGTCTCCAATGGGGCTATGCTGGCCCTTGGCAACTCTCTTCATGGACTGTGATGCACTGTGTTACCTTGTCATATGTCTCCAATGGGGCTATGCTGGCCCTTGGCAACTCCCTCATGGACTGTGATGCACTGTGTTACCTTGTCATATGTCTCCAATGGGGCTATGCTGGCCCTTGGCAACTCTCTTCATGGACTGTGATGCACTGTGTTACCTTGCCATGTGTCTCCAATGGGGCTATGCTGGCCCTTGGCAACTCTCTTCATGGACTGTGATGCACTGTGTTACCTTGTCATATGGCTCATATATTCCTTATTTTTACAAGATTATTTATAAACGTTGTGTATGTTTTCTTACATACTAATAAAATACATTTTATTTCACAAATCTTTGTCCTCATTCTTCCTGTTATTTTTTGAAAGCTCTAGTTTATGTTGTTGATCCTTAAAGGGACCTACCAAATATATTTGTTATAATAAAATCATATATGTAAGACAATAGTAAATGACTTTAAGATTAACATCTCCAATGTAATCTTATAATTTGTCTTTATATTATTTTCTCTTAGCTTTATCATTGCCTGATTATGATTAGCATAGTAATTTCTTTATATATGTATATATAGATTGGTATTTGTGTATATATGTATATTTCAATGTTCAGATCCATGTGTGTATTTAGAAACTCTGCATGAATTGATGCACCTTTACCAAATGATCTGAGTATTGATACAATGATATAATCCCTGTAAAGTGTTAATTTTATTGAAATAGTATTGTCTATGTGTATGCTCTTTTTAAAAATCAAAATAATGTCCCTTTAAGTGATGTTGATCACAATTGTTAATGAATGTATTTCCATTTGTAAAGCGTTTTTGTCCTTTTTACAAGAACAAGGACATATAATTTTATTAATAAACAATCTTATTGTAATGTTGACAGCACCTGTATTTCATTTTAAAATCTATATTATTGTAAAAGTGTAACCAAATAAATCTCTGTGTGTAATGCAAATAATTTAGATGATGAATATTAGTTAACTAATATGTTAACAAAATACATCTCCTCCCATATATGGTTATAGGTAGGCTGACAATAATTAAACTTGAATAAATGACACGTTTAATCAATACATGTATAACTATTGTTATTCAACAACAATCCAAACATATCTTAAAACATCAATGGCATATGTATTTCTCATGTGTATCTTTTAAATGTTAAAGATATACACCATAGCTATAGTTCAAGGGACAGTCAAGTCCGAAAAGATGATTCATGATTTGTTGTCATTCCTAGATAGCAATCTACACACATACTAGTTCCTAAAATATAAATACGTTTCTTAGTGATATGCCAAGATGTCACTGAGTCCTTGTATTGTCTGCGGTTTTTCAGCGATCTCGGATGCGCCATGTTGCTTAAGACGTCACCTGCCAGGCTGTCCAATGATTCCTTGTATTGACTGACGTTCTTACGTGATCAGGAATATGCCTTTTATTGGATTGCATTTTGACGCGATCAAGGATGCGCCTTTTTTTTTGGGGCGTTCTTACGTGATCAATAATGTGCCTTTCATTGGATGGCGTTCTTACGTGATCAAGGAAGCGCCATGTTAAGACGGCACATGTAAAGGTAAAAAAACGTCTGATTGGATTACGTAGTCCCGCAATATTTGTGCACGTTAAAAACGTTTGTGACTGCAGCCAATTTTAAAAAGCTTGCGAATATGTATTATTTGCATCATGTTACATTGTTGACCCGTAGCTGATAAAGACCACCACATTCTCTTTTGCTGGATGTCTGGTTGAATCAACGAACGAAAGCTAAATGTTTTCATGCATAGGATATTTCTAGGCAAGTGCAAATCTCTATAGTCCATGTTTAATATGTTTGTCAACAATATGTTCCTTTTTCTGAAAAATTAATGTTGTGTTTAATGTTGAATATATCTAATTAATAAATATGCGCTATTGTGTTTGAATAAAGTAATCAATATGCATTTATCTTTATCATATGCTAAATATATGATGCCGACTTCTTCTAAATGTAATTTCGTTGTATATTTTATTAAAGGTTCATTAGACACTCACATTATAAATCAAAAGCTTTGATTTTGTCTCTAGTTAGATAGTCCATTGTTTAACCAATACGTTTATTTTTTCTTCTGTTCTAAGAAAATGTAAGTAATTTTCTGACTCCTCGCAAAGCCTCTGAGTTTCATATGTTAATGATGGGGTATTGTGTTGTTTTACGGTTGTAATGGGGGTTCATCTATATTTTCAATATAGCTAACCCTATTTTATTTTCAAGTGTTTGAAGCTTTTTAATATTGATATCAGTATATGTTAATCTTGTTGTTTGTAGTAGTGTCTATTACATACAGTTATGTTAAAAATATAGGATACTGTCCCTTGAATGCAAATGTTGTTTTTTGTATCATGTATGAGATCCACATAGTTTAATCTTCAAATATATTATTGTTAGCATATTTTCACCCCCCCCCCCCACTCCTAAAAGGACTTTAAACCATATTCATTGTTAAACAAAAATGTCTTTACAATAAAATATTAACACAATAATGTCTCTTAAAGAAAATAGACTTTATTTAACACGTCAATATAAATGTGATTTCAATATTTATTTTTTAACAAAGTACATGTAGATATACCAACAAGCTTCAAATATGTGTTAGCATATGTAATGTTGTTAAAGGGACAGTTTAGAAAAAAAATAATGTTTTTCATTATTCTAAAAGTCAATTCTGTAATATCAAGGATATCAAATGTTTGTCAACAATTGAACATTTGTCTGGGTTTATTTAAATTTGCTATCTAAACCTATGAGGTTGGTGTGCTCATTTCTTCAATCTTGAAGAGTGCTTGTAATCATTATACAATTTGAGCACTAGAGGGCATTTGGATAGCATTTGTATATGTAAAACCTTGTGCTCATACAGCATATTATTGACCATGTATTGATCATTGATATCTAAAATGTTGTTATGTCAGAACAACAAATAAGTGGTCATTTTTCATAGTCATAGATACAAGGGTAAGCACATAAGTCACACATGTATTTCTCCATGTTTTGTTGTTTCAAACTTTATAATGCGTAATACAGTGTTTTCTTTGTAATCAATAATTTTCTGACTGTCCCTTTAAGCTGTGTTATTGGCATTCAAACAGTAATATGCCATCATGGATAATTGTTATGGTAATTTAGTTAGCGATTCGGGAAACAGTTTGGACATCACATCACAGAAACCAATCAATATCATGAACAAGGATAGGTATGTGATGATGTGGTTTTCACACACTTATAACCCACACTCTGCAAACAATCTGCCTCCATGGACCCGGTCCCATAGAAGTAGATTATATACAGAGTGTGGTCCACAAGTGTATGAAAACCACATCATCACATACCTATCCATTACACATTAAATTAAAAAAACCAGTGAAGAGGAAAAAAAATACTTACTTCCTCTTCCTTCCCCTCTTCCCACGGGGCTGAGGCTCTGGGAGAGGCAACTGCCGACTCCGAAGAGTCCTCCTTGGAGCTGTTGTGGGAAGAGTGGAAGGAAGAGTACTGGGACGACCAAGGTGAGGAGTAGATGGCTGAGGAGGAGAAGATGGATGAGGAGGAGAAGATGGCTGAGGAGGATGAGTAGATGGCTGAGGAGGAGGAGTAGATGGCTGAGGAGGAGGAGTAGATGGCTGAGGAGGATGAGATGGGCCGGCAGGAGGAGATGGCCCAGCAGCAAGAGGCCCAGCAACAAGAGGCACAGCAACAGGAGGTAGACCAGCATGCGCCTCCCGGAAAAAAGTGAACATTTCTTGTTGAAGCTGAAACATTCTGGTTTGTCCTTCTTCTATTCTATTCAGTATGTTGATGATTTCATTTTGTCCTTGAATAATTTGATTTTGGCCATCAAGTATTCTGTTGCGTCCTTCTATATTTTGTATCCGGGAGGTACGCATCTGGTCTATGTAGTCCAGTAGAACCCGCACCTCCGCTATTTCCTCTTGTTGTGCTTGTTGTACCCGTGCATGGCGGGGTGCCCGTGCACGGCGGAGTGCGGGTCTTTGAGGGACCTCGGGTTCCGCGGGTTCCGCGGGATCCTCCTGTGCTTCCGGGGCCTCTTCATCATCTCCCGTGCGCTGTTCGTCACGGGGGGCCTCTTCCCTCCGAAGTGGAAATTCCTCACCACCACTCTCATCCCGGGGAGATGCAGGAGGCTGTGCTGCCTCGTCCCCAGACTCTGTATATTAAAAAAAAAAGAAAAAAAGAAATGTATATATTAGCATATTTGCAAATAAAGGTTTAAATGACTTAGCTTACGATACAATTACAAATGCAGAATCATTAATCCACTTTGAAATCTAACAAACAATCAATACGATTTCCGCTTTTTATAAACCGAGTTTGTGATATCTGGTCAATGTGAATGTTTTTGCGTTTGTTTTCAGTCTGTTTAAATGCACACCTAACCTATAGCCTAGATACTGATGTAACCGCAAAGTAATTGAATGCGTGTAAACAACGTTATAGCATTAATCTGATCCTTAAAGGGACATGAAACACAATGTTTTATCTTTCATGATTTTGAAGCATACATTTTGTATCAACTTTCGAATGTACTTTTCTTATCTAATTCGCTTAATTCTCTGGATATTCTTTGCTGAAAAGCATATCTAAATATGCTTCTAAGATGCTGATTGTTAGCTGAATATAGCTGCCTCCTGTGATTGTTTTACCGTGTGCATGGCTATTTCTTCATTAAAATATATCTCAAGAATGAATCAAATTAGGTAATTTAAGTACATTTGAATGTTTTGTCAAATTGTATTCGCTACCTCAATCATGAAAGTAAATGTTTGCGTATAGTGTCCATTGAAATACATTCGTATGTGAAATTATTGTTCAATGAGCTTACCGTCAGATGAGAGTGGCAGGTTCCCGGTATCGATTCCTCCGATACCGACTACTTCCACCTCGGAGATGCTGGGCCGCAACATTTCCTCCCATCGGCAGTACTCTATTTCAAGGGCAGGTCCGCCACCGGTTCCTGCGGCATGTCGGGCCTCCAGGCTTAACTTTTTTTTCAGTTCCAGTTTACAGTCCCGGTAGCGATGTTTGATCGAATCCATATCTCGGTTCCGGCCACCCACTGCATTGACTGCATTCCTGATCTCGTTCCAGAGCCTCCTCTTGTCAGTCGGGGTGGTCTTTTGGTGCTGCAGCATCCTATGCCTGGCCATATAGGCCTCTACGAGGGCCTCCTTCTCCTCCATCGTAAACCTCGCCTCCCTAGTCGCCTTGGCCTTCCCCTGTGACGATGCCCTCTGTTTCCCGGACTGTGAAGCCCTACTCTGACCGCCACTGGGCCCAGCCACTTGGTCATCTTGAACCAAGTGGCTGGGTCCACCCACCGCTTCCACCCCCGCTTCCTGCCCCCCTTCCTGCCCTGTTCCTCTCCCCCTCCCTCTACTCCCCCCTCTACCTGTCCCCTGCCTGGCCTCCATCTCTCCCCTAAACTAAACCCCAAATAATCAAACAAAAAGTGAGTGTGATGAAATTAAAGGGGGGCAAAATAAAGAACTAAAAAGACAAAAAAGGTGCTTAAAGTGTGAGAGGGATGTAAAAAACAAAGAGGGTAAGGAGTATTTAAATAAACGAAAAGAATAAGACTAAAAGGAGGATATGTAAACTAAATGTAACTAGGGGATGGGTATGGGATGGGTATGGGGTATGGGATAAGAGTAAATGGGATGAAAGGGAATGGGACTACAAGGAATGGGGTATGGAGTGTAGTATGAGGGGGTAGGGGGTATGGAGTGTATGTAGTGTTATTGATAAGTGTATGTATGTATTGAATGTGTTTGCGTGTAAATGTGTTAAGTGTACAGAAAAATCACTCGCTCGCTAACTCACACTACTTCTAATTATCACTAACAAACACTCCCACTAACGCTCACTAACTACCACTAACTGACGCTCCCACTAACAACTCTCACTAATAACTCCCACTAACTCACTCACGCTCCCACTAACAGACTCTCTCCCACTCCCACTAACTACCACTAACTCACTCACTCTCTCACGCTAACACTAACTCACTCTCAAAAATTCTCAAACTCTCTATTCTTAAACCTCCAATCTCCAAAGACCCAACAGCAACACAGTCAAAGAAGCCCTGCTTGTGTGGTGCTTATATACCCTGTGTAAATGTTTAATGATGTCCCAATTTCCGTTGTAAATAGTGTTCAGGTGTGCTTTATTAGCAATTAATATTATTGCAATGTGTATTAAGTGTGTGAATTTGCGCATGCTCATTTAGATTTGGTATTTGTGGAATGTGTAGAATGCGATGATGTCATAGTGTTCGTTTTAGCTTTCATTGTCCAAAAGTATTCTTTTTAAATGTGAATTTGCGATGGTGTGTTGTTCGTGAAGTGTTGTATATGTATGTTTGTCATAATATATAGTGATATTGAATGCGATTTTGTTTCGAGTGTATGTATATATTTTTTAATCCTTGTTGTTATTTTGCGATTTTCCGCATCTTAAAGTATATGCGTATTCCCCGTATTAAATTTTATTAAAAATCCCCCCGCTTGTGAATGTGTAATGCTTGTGTGCTTTGTTGATTGATTGTTGTTGTGACATTTGCGGCGTGTTATTGTTGTGCATGATGTGGTATGCGTCATATGACCGATCTATACGTATTCTCTCGAGATCGAGTGTTAGGTGAAAAAAGCAATTTTTTGCATTTCCCATTGATCTCTATGGGAGACTGTCTAACGCGGGCAGTATTACGCGTGTGACATACACGCGTTAGGAGCATCGTTAGATGGTCTTATTTTAACTCTAAATACCGGAGTCAAACAATGCCGTGCGTTAGACATAAACACGCGTGGCGTTAACAACCCATCTACCGCCAAACTCCAAATCTAGGCCAAAGTAACTTACCTATATGAATCCCTAAACCTGACATCCCCTAAACCTAACACCCACTAACTTTAACATAATTAAAATATAACTAAATTAAAGTTACAATTATTAACTAATAATACTTATTTAAATCTAAATACAAAGTAATTTACCTATATTAACCCCTAAACATAAAACCCCCTAACCCTAAAACCCCCTAACTTTAACATAGTTAAAATATAACTAAATTAAAGTTACAATTATTAACTAATAATACCTATTTAAATCTAAATACAAAGTAACTTACCTATACTAACCCCTACACCTAAACAAAATTATCCAAAACAATAAAAATTATTCCTATTCTAATACCCTTTGTATTTAGATTTAAATAGGTATTATTAGTTAATAATTGTAACTTTAATTTAGTTATATTTTAACTATGTTAAAGTTAGGGGGTATTAGGTTTAGGGTTAGGGGTGTTAGGTTTAGGGGTTAATATAGGTAAGTTACTTTGTATTTAGATTTAAATAGGTATTATTAGTTAATAATTGTAACTTTAATTTAGTTATATTTATTCTACAAGATATGAAGATTCCACGGATTTCATCCTTACTTGTGGGATTTATCCTCCTGATAACAGGAAGTGGCAAAGAGCACCACAGCAGAGCTGTATATATAGCTCCTGCCTTCCCTCCGCCCCCAGCCATTCTCTTTGCCTGTGTTAGTAATAGGAAGAGGCAAAGTGAGGTGTTAGTTTTAGATTCTTCAATCAAGAAATTTTTTATTTTAAAATGGTACCGGTGTGTACTATTTTTCTCAGGGAGAAATCGTCAGTCTGGATTCCCAAGAGGAATGGAGACATTATTTTTCTGCCTTGATGTTGATGATGATCTTAGCAGACGTTATCTAAGATCCATTCTGGTTCCCACAGAGCTTCTGAAGGTAGTGCAAGAAAAATCTTCAGTGTGGAGAACGGTGTCATGCTACAAGCAGCATTGAGGTATGTTTAGTCTTTTATTTCTGAGGAGACTTGTTATATCAGAACTGGCTGACATTATTCCCTACCGGGGAAGGGGTAAGCAGTAGACCTATATGGTTTATGGTGGTACTGAAATTACCGGTTTGTATTTTGATTACTATATGTTATGTGAGCAATATGGACTTGACACTGGGAAAGGCAGCTAAAAGACTTTCTATTTTTATTACTGGCCTAGTGAAATGTTTGGGTGAAGATATTAGGGGACCACATGGCTTTACTAAAACCACTTCCCATGCGGGTATGGGGACAGTTAATGCGACGCCCATGATGGACGGGGCTTATTTTGCGCGCTCAGACGCGCAGTTTCCACTTCTCTAGAAGGCAGCAAGGCACTAGCTCCGGTGGGGCCCAAGTTTGAGTTTCAGTCACAGGATCGTTATTGACACAGTCTTGAGTACCCTGGGGGCAGGTAGGCACCACAGCAGAGCTGTGGCGAGGTGCAGGGGCTGATATTGTTTTTTTAAGACTTAATTTACAAATAAAGACGCTTTAAAATGTGATTTAGCATTTTCTTCCAAATTGTGCATATTTCTTGGCTAATTTGAACTGTTTATTATAGTTTTTAGTGCTGAAACATCGTTTTTTGGGCAATACAGAAAAATTGTTGTGCTTTTATTATTTAAAGGCGCAGTACACTTTTTTGAAAAAAAAAATTTGAGTCAATAAATAAGGTTAAAAACGACTATTGTTGCTATTGCTAGTCTGTTTAACATGTCTGAACTTGAGGAAACTCCTTGTTCTATGTGTTTAGATGCCATTGTGGAACCCCCTCTTACTTTGTGTACCTCTTGTACTGAAAGGGCCTTACAATGTAAAAAGCATATTTTATGTAAATAAAGTGTGCCTAAGGATGATTCTCAGTCTGAAGAGAATCAGGATATGCCGCCTAATTCTCCCCAAGTGTCACAACCTTTAACGCCCACCCAAGCGGCGCCGAGTTCCTCAACCACGTCTAATTCTTTTACTCTGCAGGATATGGCTGCAGTTATGTCAACTACCCTTACAGAGGTATTATCTAAGTTACCAGTGTTACAGGGAAAACACAGTAGGACAGGTATCAATGTGAATACTGAGTCCTCTGATGCTTTGTTGGCTATTTCCGATGTACCCTCACAGGGATCTGAGTTGGGGGTCAGGGAACTTTTGTCTGAGGGAGAACTTTCAGAATCGGGAAGTGTGTTACCTCAGACAGATTCGGACTCCATGTCCTTTAAATTTAAGCTGGAACACCTGCGCCTGTTACTTTGGGAGGTCTTAGCGACTCTGGATGACTGTGACCCTATTATGGTACCACCAGAGAAATTGTGTAAAATGGACAAATATCTAGAAGTACCCGCTTACACTGATGTTTTTCTGGTTCCTAAGAGAATCTCGGAGATTATCGAGAGGGAGTGGGACAGACCGGGTATACCGTTCTCTACTCCTCCTAATTTTAAGAAAATGTATCCCATAGTGGACACAGTTCGGGACTCTTGGCAGACAGTCCCTAAGGTGGAGGGAGCTATATCTACCCTGGCTAAGCGTACAACTATTCCTATTGAGGACAGCTGTGCTTTCAAAGACCCTATGGATAAGAAATTGGAGGGTCTTCTAAAAAAGTTATTTATTCATCAGGGTTTCCTTTTACAACCGACAGCCTGCATTGTTCCAGTTACTACTGCAGTGGCTTTCTGGTTTGATGCCTTAGAAAAGTCTCTTAAGACTGAGACTCCTTTAGAAGATATTTTAGATAGAATTAAGGCTCTCAAGCTGGCTAATTCTTTTATCACAGATGCCGCCTTTCAAATCGCTAAGTTGGCGGCTAAAAATGCAGGATTCCTTTCAAAGGTAAGACCCTATTCGGGCCTGAGTTGAAGGAAATCATTTTTGACATTACTGGAGGTAAAGGTCATCTTCTACCTTAGGATAGACTGTTAAGATGAGAGGTAAACAAAATAATTTTCGTTCCTTTCAGAACTTTAAAGGAGTACCCTCTTCTTCCTCTTCCTCCACAAAACAGGAAGGGAATTTTGCTCAGGCCAAGTCCGTCTGGAGACCCAACCAGGCCTGATAAAAAGAGAGGCGTTCTTACGTTGTGTAAAAAACCTCTCTACTATGGGAGTAATTCGTCCCGTTCCAAGACTAGAACAGGGGCAGGGGTTTTACTCAAATCTTTTCGTGGTTCCCAAAAAAGAGGGAACGTTCAGACCCATTTTAGATCTCAAGAGTCTAAACAAGTTTCTCAGAGTCCCATCCTTCAAGATGGAGACTATTTGAACAATTTTACAAATGATGCAGGAGGGTCAATATATGACTACTGTGGACTTGAAGGATGCATACTTTCATATTCCTATTCACAAGGATTATCATCAGTGCCTAAGGTTTGTGGCTCTTCCATTTGGGTTGGCCACAGCACTCAGGATCTTCACAAAGGTTCTAGGGTCCCTTCTGGTGGTTCTCAGGCCACGGGACATAGCAGTGGCGCCTTATCTGGACAATATTTTGATTCAGGCGTCGACTTATCATCTAACAAAGTCTTATACAGACACAGTGTTGTCCTTTCTGAGAACTCACGGATGGAAGGTGAATCTAGAAAAAAAGTTCACTAATTCCACAGATAAAGGTTCCCTTCTTGGGAACTCTGATAGATTCTATAGCCATGAAGATTTTTCTGACGGAGGTCAGAAAGTCAAAGATTCTAAATACATGCCGAGCCCTTCAGTCCAATCCTCGGCCATCAGTGGCTCAGTGCATGGAGGTAATTGGATTGATGGTGGCGGCAATGGACATCATTCCGTTTGCTCGGTTTCATCTCAGACCACTGCAACTGTGCATGCTCGGACAGTGGAATGGACCAGGAGACCAGAGACTCTCTTCTTTGGTGGTTGTCGCCGGTTCATCTGTCCCAAGGGACGTGTTTCCGCAGACCCTTGTGGGTGAGAGTGACAATGGATGCCAGTCTACTAGGCTGGGGTGCAGTCTGGAATTCCCTGAAGGCTCAGGGTGTGGACTCAGGTGGAGTCTCTACTTCCAATCAATATTCTGGAATTGAGAGCAATATTCAATGCGCTTCATACATGGCCTCAGTTAGCTTCGGCAAAATTCATCAGATTCCAGTCGGACAACATCACGACTGTGGCTTACATCAATCATCAGGGAGGAACGAGGAGTTCCTTAGCGATGACAGAAGTATCCAAGATAATTCGATGGGCAGAGGCCCACTCTTGTTCTTTGTCAGCAATCTAGATCCCAGGAGTGGACAACTGGGAAGCAGACTTTTTAAGCCGGCAGGCATTTCATCCAGGGGAGTGGGAACTCCATCCGGAGGTATTTGCCTCACTGATTCTCCGATGGGGCAGACCGGAATTGGATCTGATGGCGTCTCAACAGAATGCCAAGCTCCCAAGATACGGATCCAGATTGAGGGATCCTCAGGCCGAACTGATAGATGCCTTGGCAGTGCCTTGGTCGTTCAACCTAGCTTATGTGTTTCCACCATTTCCTCTCCTTCCCGGGATGATTGCTCGAATCAAGCAGGAGAGAATTTCAGTAATTCTAATCGCGCCTGCGTGGCCACGCAGGACTTGGTATGCAGATCTAGTGGGCATGTCCTCTCTGCCTCCATGGAAACTTCCATTGAGACAGGACCTTCTCATTCAAGGTCCTTTCCAACATCCAAATCTAATTTATCTGCAGCTGACTGCTTGGAGATTGAACGCTTGATTTTATCTAAGCGGGAGTTCTCTGATTCGGTCATTGATACTCTGATTCAGGCATGTAAACCTGTTACTAGAAAGATTTACCATAAGTTATGGCGTAATTATCTTTATTGGTGCAAATTCAAGGGCTACTCATGGAGTAGAGTTAGGATTCCCAGAATTCTGTCTTTTCCGCAAGAAGGATTGGAGAAAGGGTTGTCAGCAAGTTCCTTAAAGGGACAAATTTCTGCTTTGTCGATTTTATTTCACAAACGTTTGGCAGATGTTCCAGACTTTCAGTCTTTTTGTCAGGCTTTGACCAGGATCAAGCCTGTGTTTAGACCAATTGCTCCACCCTGGAGTTTGAATTTAGTTCTGAATGTTCTTCAAGGGGTTCCATTTGAACCCATGCATTCCATAGATATTAAGTTGTTATCTTTTATGCAAACTTTTTTCTTGCAAACTTTGAGCTTATGAGAATCTTCAGTGACAGTAACTATTTTAAAAGTAACATCAAATTGTATACTAGATATACAGACAATCTTCTATTAATCTGGGGGGTACTATTGAAGAATTAAGTGAATTTGTGGATTATTTGAATCACAATAATGATAATTTAAGATTCACATATAGTGTATCCGATACAAGCATACCGTACCTAGATGTATTGATTAAACATGTTGGACAGCGTATAGTCACTGAAGTCTACAGGAAAGAAATCACTGGCAACACTATACTCAGAGCAGACTCCCTACATTCTAAACATTTAAAAAAGGGATTTCAAAAGGCCAATATATTAGGCTTAGGCGTAATTGCACCAATCTGAAAGATTACTGGAAACATGCAAATGACCTGACCTCTCGACTTGTAGAGAGGGCCTATGAGCATAATGAATTAAGAGAATTATCTGCACTAGTGTCTAGTCTTGAGGGATAAGAATTATGGAGAGAATAGGACTAGGATGTCACAACACAAAGGTGTTAATTTCATCACAAAATATAGTAGACAGTTCAATGAGATATGCAATATCATTAAAACCAGAATATCTCTGTTGGAGAGAGATGTAGATTTAAGATCTATCTCAGCTAGTTGCAATTTCATATCTCATAGATCTGATACTATAGGTGATAAGGTGAGAAAAAAACTTCACTTCAAACGTCCTTTCCACTAATTCAACTAAGTCAGGTTGGCTTTCCAAGAATCCAGGCTTTTATAAATGTGGAGGCAGGCCTTGTAAATGCTGTAGCTATGCATTGGTTGGAGACCATTTTGCATCAACGAACACTAGTAAAATATATAAGATAAAAGAACGTTTAAATTGCAATTCCATTTTTACAATTATGTTATCACCTGCACTTTTTGCAAATTTCAATACGTTGGTTTGACTTCCAGAAATCTTAAGGATTTGATTAGGGAACACCTGCTATCTATAGAAGCAGATGTCCCTAAGACCCCTGTGGCGAAACATTTTTTTGAACACACAAATAGATTAGATCATTTCAAATTTCAAGGCATAGAACATGTGACCTTAGGGGTAAGAGGAGGAGATAGATATCAAGCCCTCAGTAAAAAAAGAAATATTTTGGATCTATACATTGGAAACAGGATTCCCACAGGGGATGAACAAAATTAGTGATGTTAAGCTGTTCATAGATAGATAGAACTAGTCTGCACATTCTATCATTCCTTCTCATAAATACCTTTTTATATTTGTAAGGTTAGACATAGCTGTTAACTAATATTTTTTTGCTTAATTTTATCATGCCACTCTGTTAAGTGTGAATATATTAGCTAGCTCACACTAGATATAAAAACCGATTTTTTCCATAATATTCAATGTTTGATGTATATATTAGCATATAATATTTTTCTATGCAGTGTTATATATATACAGTACCTGTTGCACATTACCACTGTGTATACAGAATATATATTCCTCTACCTACCTTCTGCTGATTAGCCCTGTGTATGCTCAGTTATGTACATATCTGCTGCACATTACCACTGTGTATACAGAATATATATTCCTCTACCTACCTTCTGCTGATTAGCCCTGTGTATGCTCAGTTATGTACATATCTGCTGCACATTACCACTGTGTATACAGAATATATATTCCTCTACCTACCTTCTGCTGATTAGCCCTGTGTATGCTCAGTTATGTACATATCTGCTGCACATTACCACTGTGTATACAGAATATATATTCCTCTACCTACCTTCTGCTGATTAGCCCTGTGTATGCTCAGTTATGTACATATCTGCTGCACATTACCACTGTGTATACAGAATATATATTCCTCTACCTACCTTCTGCTGATTATCCCTGTGTATGCACAGTTATCTACATACCTGCTGCGCATTACCACTGTGTATACAGAATATATATTCCTCTACCTACCTTCTGCTGATTAGCCCTGTGTATGCACAGTTATATACATACAGTACCTGGTGCACATTACCACTGTGTATACAAAATATATATTCCTCTACCTACCTTCTGCTGATTAGCCCTGTGTATGCACAGTTATCTACATACCTGCTGCACATTACCACTGTGTATACAGAATATATATTCCTCTACCTACCTTCTGCTGATTAGCCCTGTGTATGCACAGTTATATACATACAGTACCTGGTGCACATTACCACTGTGTATACAGAATATATATTCCTTTACCTACCTTCTGCTGATTAGCCCTGTGTATGCACAGTTATATACATACAGTACCTGGTGCACATTACCACTGTGTATGCAGAATATATATTCCTCTACCTACCTTCTGCTGATTAACCCTGTGTATGCACAGTTGTCTACATACCTGCTGCACATTACCACTGTGTATACAGAATATATATTCCTCTACCTACCCTAGCCCTGTGTATGCAGAACATGATATGGACATAGCTAATAAGCAGCAGCTGTGGTTAGGCAGGTGACTGTCATGTTCTGCAAACACATGGCTATTCAGCAGAAAGTAGGTAGAGGAATATTTGATATTCTGTATACACAGTGGTAATGCGCAGCAGGTATGTGGGCAATTTTCTACATAGACATGACTGCTTACTAAAATCATAGACAGTTTCATTCTGAGCTTGCCAAAACCAAAGACAGTTTTATACTGTCCTTACTAGAACCAATAACAGTTTCCTTCTGTGCCACTTGCGACTGTCTACATAAAGCGCGCTCAGACATCCCAACTCTCCCTGAAGTTCAGGGAGTCTCCCTGATTGTAATAGTGGCTCCCTGATGCCAGCAAATGGAATGCAATCTCCCTGAAACTCCAAGTACCATGATCCAATGTGGCCCAAATCCGGAAATGTGTTTCTTTAAGGAATGCCTTTAGTTGCTGGGACGTTATAGAACCCTCAAAGCATGCACCAGTAACCAAAAAGCCCCCACTGATTTTAATAAAATAAAACACAAATACTACCTTATTTACTGCACTTAATTAAAGTTTGTATTCTAAAATATTTAAGCATTCAACAAGCGTACGATCACTGGAAAATAGGTTTATTGTATGTGGTTGTGCAACAAAGCAAATTTTTTTAACCC
This sequence comes from Bombina bombina, assembly GCF_027579735.1. Lineage (NCBI taxonomy): Eukaryota > Metazoa > Chordata > Amphibia > Anura > Bombinatoridae > Bombina > Bombina bombina. The sequence continues at coordinate 839,149,255 of NC_069503.1, read as the reverse complement.
CTTAACGACCAACTACGTATGGGGTACGTCCTGCAAAAAAATGCAGTTAATGACCAAGGACGTACCCCGTACGTCGTTGGTCTTTGAAAGCAGTGGAAGCGATCCTGATAACTTCCAACTGCTTTCATGTTATAGCAGTGATGCCTCGATATTGAGGCATCCTGCTATAACATTTTTTAGCCGTCCGATGCAGAGAGAGCCACCCTGTGGCCCTCTCTGCATCGGCCATCAATGGCTATGTTCGTTGGTGGGTGGGAGCTGATCCAGGGAGGCGGGTGGGTGGCCATTGGTGGGAAGGGGGGCGGGATCGAGTGCGTGCGTGCGGGTGCGCGCGCGTGCACGTGAGCGTGTGTGTGTGCGCGTGCGCGTGCGCACGTGCGCGGGTGCGCGAGCGTGAGTGGGAACCCTACACTATGGAACAAAAAGTAAGGTGGTACTTGGTGGGAGAGAGGGTGGGAACATTATACATTTTAACCATCTGGGAGGGTGGGAGGTTGGGGGTTGAGGGGGGGCAGCTACACTACAGAAAATAGTAGTTTTAAAATAATAAAATAAAACATTTGATAAAAAACATTTGATTTCAAACTGGGTACTGGCAGACAGCTGCCAGTACCCAATATGGCGCTTAATAAGGCAGAGAGGGGGGTTAGAGAGCTGTTCGGGGGGGATCAAGGAGGTTGGGGGCTAAGGGGGGATCCTACAGAGCAGAATTATTATTATTATTTTTTTTAAATCCCCAAAAAACTCTTATTTTAGTACTGGCAGACTTACTGCCAGTACTTAAGATGGCGGGGACAATTGTGGGGTGGGGGAGGGAAGAGAGCTGTTTGGGAGGGATCAGGGGGTGTGATGTGTCATGTGGGAGGTTGATACCTACACTAAAGCTAAAATTAAGCCTACAAGCTCCCTACAAGCTCCCTAATTAACCCCTTCAATGCTGGGCATAATACACGTGTGGTGCGCAGTGGCATTTAGCGGCCTTCTAAATACCAAAAAGCAATGCCAAAGCCATATATGTCTGCTATTTCTGAACAAAGGGGATCCCAGAGAAGCATTTACAACCATTTATGCCATAATTGCACAAGTTGTTTGTAAATAATTTCAGTGAGAAACCTAAAGTTTGTGAAAAAGTGAACAATTTTTTCTATTTGATCGCATTTGGTAGTGAGATGGTTGCATGAAATATACCAAAATGGGCCTAGATCAATACTTTGGGATGTCTTCTAAAAGAAAATATATACATGTCAAGGGATATTTAGGGATTTCTGAAAGATATCAGTGTCCCAACGTAACTAGCGCTAATTTTGAAAAAAAGTGGTTTGGAAATAGCAAAGTGCTACTTGTATTTCTTTCCCTATAACTTGCAAAAAAAAAACAAAGAACATGTAAACATTGGGTATTTCTAAACTCAGGACAAAATTTAGAAACTATTTAGCATGGGTGTTTTTTGGTGGTTGTAGATGTGTAACAGATTTTGGGGTTCAAAGTTAGAAAAAGTGTGTTTTTTTCAATTTTTTCCTAATATTTTATAATTTTTTATAGTAAATTATAAGATATGATGAAAATAATGGTATCTTTAGAAAGTCCATTTAATGGAGAGAAAAACGGTATATAATATGTGTGGGTACAGTAAATGAGTAAGAGGAAAATTACAGCTAAACACAAACACTGCAGAAATGTAAAAATAGCCTTGGTCCCAAACGGACAGAAAATGGAAAAGTGCTGTGGTCCTTAAGGGGTTAATGTGACTTTAGTGGGAAGCTACTTTAATGATAAGTCTCTATCTCATTTAGGATTTCAAGGTGTCCAATATATAACTTGGAGGGAAGGGGGTGGCGGCGCAGTGTAGCGGGTGAAGCCACCTCCCTGAAATGAGTTTTTGCAGGTTGGGATGTCTGCGCGCTATACAAACAGAAGTGCATACTAACAGACGGAATCTCCATAACCTGTTTAACATTTTAGAAGCAATTGGCTCAGTAGCTTACAGGAGAATGGCAAGCATTATTTCCAGATTACCGCTGTGCTGAAATCAGAAAGTTTCAATGCGCCATTTTATTAAAAAAGCATCTCTAGATTGTAGTACATTCATGGGCCCATACATATTTATAATCTATTTGTAATATTTTATGCATTTTTCATGACTCATTACAGATAGATCATTAAACAATCAAACCATTCATGTACAGTCACTTGCCAGGTGTCCGGTATCTGACCGGACAGTCCGTTTTTTTCACCAGCTGTCCGTTAAAATCTGAAGAAAAAAAACGGACACTTTTTTTTTTTATTATTAAAGGGACAGTATACACTCATTTTCATATAACTGCATGTAATAGACACTACTATAAAGAATAAGATGCACAGATACTGACATAAAAATCCAGTATAAAATGGTTTAAAAACATACTTAGAAGCTGTCAGTTTGGCTCTGTTGAAAAGGAAGCTGGAAAGCCCACTGCAAGTGGCAAATAAGACACTACCCCCCTACCCCTTCTTTTGCATATGAAAAGACCCTTTACACAAAGAGGAGCAAGCTGGAGAAGGTAGCTGACGGTAATTCACATAAAACTTTGGGGCTTAGTTAGGAGTCTGAAAATCAGAGCAATGCTATTTAAAAATAAGCAAAACTATACATTTATTTTTTTTAAAAAACATTATGGGCTATATAAATAGATAATCTACAAAACATTAATGCAAAGAAAAAATGAGTGTATAATGTCCCTTTAAGTAGACATTGCAGTTCCAAAAGCTGCCGCTAAGTGTCACTCATAGCAGAAGAGATGCTAGTTAGGTGAAGAAGCCGAGTTCTGATTGCACTTTACACTGCCAGCCACTTGCAATCAAACACAGATCAGGTTGTGTAGCAGAGAGAGGCTGTGTGAACAGCATGTAAGGTATATACATGGAGCAGCAAATTATCACTTTGAGTTTTGTTAATTTTTAATGGAATAAAATAGAATCATATACAGGGGAACCATTCCAACATTACTGGATGTTTAACAGTATGTCTAGCTGCATCTATGCTATTTGGTTCTAGTGACAGCTCTTAAGAATCACATTACGAAACTGCATCCCAGTACTAGTTTTAATTCTCAGTCCTTTCCTTTACAACTTTTAGAAGAATGCTGGGGAATTACATGAGTGTGAATAAAGTGTTTTTAAAGAGACATACTTTCATTTTAGACTTTACAGTTCAAATTAATGGACTGTGAGGTAGCTGCAACTGACTGAACAGTGCAATATGATTTTTAATACATGGGTTAATAAAGTATTGCAAGACTCTTTAGGAGTACACTGCTATCAATCCTATAAACAATAATCATCTTAAATGATCTAGTAAAAAGCTGACAGCCTTCTATTTTCCATCAAACAATATATAAAGATAAATAATAATAATAATAATTATAAATTAAAGGGACAGTAAAGTAATAATTAGACATGATTTAGACAGAACATACAATTTTACACATCTTTACACTTTACTTTTATTTAATTTTCTTCCTTCTATTGTTATACTTTGCTGAAAGGTTTATCTTGGTAAGCTTAGCAGTAGCAAACAACCTAGGTTCTAGCTGCTGATTGGTGGCTGCATATATATATATATATATAATGATTGTCATTGGCTCACCCATGTGTTCAGTCAGCAACCAGTAGTGCATTGCTGCTACTTCAACAAATGATACGAAGAGAATGAAGTAAATTAGATAATAGAAGCAAACTGGAAAGCTATTTAAAAGTGTATGTTCTACCTAAATCGTGAAAGAAAATTTTTGTGTTTCATGTCCCTTTAAAAGCCATGTTCTTGTATTCATTCCTATTGATTTCTGTCTTGTTCTTTTATTTGTAAAATCAATAAAAACAATTTAAACATAAAAGCCATGTTCTAAAAGAAAAGTTAGCAGCTGCAAGTCACTGCTTTTTATCCCAGTGTTCTGTACACTTGATCACTCTATATAACAAATCCAAAGCCATAAAGGGAAATGCATGTTGTATTTTTTTTAAAAAAAAAAAGGATATTCAGTTAAATGGTTACTCTCCTTGAAATGTGTAAACCTTTGGAATGTTCTTTTTATTATTTAATTTGACAGCTTTTCATGTAATTGAACTATTTTGCTTTCTCAATGACCCAGAGAGGCTGAAGGGTATCCTTCGGAATCTAGAACTCTCACCCCACAACATTCTACACAGTGATTATAATCACTGTAGAAGCTCATTTATGTCTGTCAATAGTTGGTCACAGAAAAATATTTCGGTTAGAAGTGAGGGGCAATGGAGGGGGTCAAATAATTTCTGTTTGCATGTGTTCATGTCAGTCACAGGTAAAATTATGTATTTGTTACTGGTAGCCAAGGTGTAGAATGACTGCTCACTTTTGAAGAGCTATAGATGGCGGGATTAAAATTTTTTCGTGTGCCCAGTCATTGTCAGAGTGTCCGGTATTTTTGTGGAAGACAGCTGGCAACCCTAGATCAAAACTACTCTCAAGGGCGAAATACCAAGTAGCAATTATATAGGATTACATGGAGCTGAACTGCCCATACCTGTAGCTGTGCACAGACATCAAACTACTTCTAGTTATACCCTCTAACCTGTCCTGCTGCTGCTACTGTTGCTGCCGCTGGCTCTGTTTTTGCCACGCTGAGGGCTCTAAAGCTAAACGCCCCCTGTGATGCTCAGCATTACTTATTACGTGCACGATGCCTACACAATCACTGCGTGTGCGCCGCGCACCTTACAGGGAGCATTGCTCACATCCCAGCTGTGAGGGTGAGTTAATCTGTTTCTAAAGTATGTTATAACAGACAAAATATTCTAAATTAATATTTAATTAAAATGTAATGGATGGGGGGGGGGCAGGTCTTGGCGGTGGCCATATCTGGTCGCATTATCTGATGCTGTTGATGACATTTTACTAATCTGCCAATTATCTGTGGATTTTGACAGCATCAACATTTCTTAAGCGTATATTCTGTTGTATAATTATTTTTGGATGTGGGTAAAAGCCGGATCCTGCCAGATCCATGCCTAATTTAGACAAATACACACAAATGTAAGTGTTTTCCACACAAACACATCCAGACACTTCTGTATCCAACAACATTTTTCTCAAAAACATTTGGGTCCTTTCAGAACTAACAATTTTTTTTTGAAAAACAGCCGGATCCATGCCTAATTTAGACAGATATTAGAAGCATGGGCCAGCACTACTGCAAAGGTGCTCTTGAAGACTGGGGTAAAACTGCCTAACCCCTCCAAATATACAAAATACGAAATGTCCACAGCACCTAAATATAGTAAACCTTTCTTTATTCAGACATATATAAAAAGCAACGTTTCGTGACCATATGTCGCTTAATCATGCTATACATTGCTTAACACAGGTCTCTACTTTTAAACCGTCATTTTTTTTGCACCAGTTACTCTGTGTGTTGTACTCTGGCTCCATCTTGTGGTTCTCTTGGGAATTTACATGTATATCTGTGAAGCAAGCATTTAAAAACAATAATATAGTAACAATAGATTGTGCAAAATATAACTTATTCAATTCCATAAATGCATTTCAATATTAATATGTACTATATTATGGCAGACCCTCATTTGATGGTATGTCCACATAAGTGAGTTCAAAAATAGCAAGTTAAATCAAAATAGACCCTTTGGAAACAAAGTTTCCAATTTGTGGATCCACCACATTTCTTTATGTTTTAGCAATGTCTCTCTGTCCATGCCATTCCTGGGCACCTTTATTTGCCATCTCAACTGGCTAATTCCATGCCCTTTTTCCAGGAAGTGCTTGGACAGAGGGGCTTCCAAGTTCTTGGGTCTTATATTAGAATGATGCTGGCTCATGCATTCCCTCGCCTTTTGCGTTGTCTCTCCTAAATACATCAAAGAACATGGGCATTTGATAAGGTATATAACATAGGTTGTTTCGCAAGTATAATACCCATTCATTTCAAACTTTTTACCACTATGTGGGTGAAAAAAATTAGAACCTTTAATGATTGAACTACAACTCATGCAATTTAAGAAGGGAAAACTACCTCTTTGTTTAGTGCCCATAAGGGATTGTTTAAGAACTTTGCCTGGTCCTATATCAGTTCTTACTAGATGGTTTCTAATATTTCTTACTCTCCTAAAGGCAATGAGTGGTGGTTCCTGAAATTGTATTACCTGCTGATTGCAATCTCTTAGTACATGCCAGTTCCTGCGTATTATTTTTTATATTTCCCCACTAAGTGGGCTATATTGAGACACAAACATCATCCTATGGTCCTGATCCTGTTTTTTATTTCTTTGGGTCAGATTTTTTACCTCTTCCATTTTTTGTTTAACTAGATTGGGGGGATAACCCCTATCCAAAAATTTATTTGCCATTTCCCTCATCCTGAACTCACAATCTTCTTTTCTGCTCACAATTCTTTTTACCCTTAAGAGTTGACTCTTGGGTAGAGAGTTGATTAATTTTTTTCGGGTGGAAGCTGTCATATTTTAATAACGTATTTTTGTCTGTAGCCTTAGTATACGAATCAAAACGTAATGTATTGCCATTTTTATATACTCTTGTGTCTTGACAGACTCCTCGCTGTAAGTAACAGTAAATTGAAGTCCCCTCACCATCGAATTAAGGTCATTTACAAACCTGTTAAGGGTCCCAATGCTGCCCCACCACACGCCAAACACGTCATCAATGTAGCGCCACCACACTGCTCCGTGTTGTTTAAATGTCTCATGTTCATATACCATTCTTTCCTCAAATTTATTTATGAAGAGGTTGGCGTATGATGGGGCAACATTTGAACCCATTGCAGTCCCCTTTATCTGTACAAACCATTCATCTTGGAACAAAAAATAGTTCCAATATAATATTAGCCTGAGTAGTTGTTCTATGAATTCACTTTGTTTATAAGTGTACCCACTGTTCACCATGAGTGTCTTTTTTACAATGGCTATGCCAGTCTCGTGCTTAATAGATGTGTAAAGACTTTTGACATCCATGGTGAACAGTAGGTACCTATCATAGTGCAACTCCAATTGTCTTGCTTTATTTAAGAAATGGCTGGTATCTTTCAAATAGCTGGACATCCTAGCTACCTCAGGTTGTAAAATTTTGTCAATAAACTTTGAAATGTTAGTATATACAGATTCAATGCTTGAAACTATGGGTCTCCCCGGGGTCGTATTGATATCTTTATGGACCTTAGGGACCGTGTAGAATATGGGATTGTGTGGAGTGTTTACATACAAATAATCTGCCAATTTTTTGTCTATAATCTCAATATCCAAAGCTTTTTTCAGTATGGACTGTATCTCTTTCTGAATCTTAGTTAATGGATTAGTTTGGATTTTAGTATATGTTTCTGGATCACTTAGTTGTGTCTTGATCTCCTCTACATAATATGATTTATCCATAAGCTCCTCCCTTATCCGCCCCTTTTTAAATTTATTTAATGCATCTATGTCATTTTTAGTATAGTTGATCATATGGACCAATTTACCTCCTTCCCATTTCTTAGCCTGTTCCTTCTTATTTTTATTTTTATTATCAACCCCAGTTTTTTAATTGCATTTCCTACAAGATTGATAAAAGTATTAACACTGTTGTTATTTACAAAAGGATTGAAAGTACTTTTTTTCTTAAGTCCCAATGTTTGCAGAGACCAGTTGTTTTGATTCGCATTACTGTGAGTCTCATTGTCCCTTTCATTATTGCTGAACCACACCTTGAGTTTAATATTTCTGTACAGTCTCTGTAAGTCTTTCTCAAGCTCAAAGTAATCAGTCTCCTGATATGGGCAAAAAGAAAGCCCTTTCTTAAGTAAGTTACTTTCATCTTGAGTTAATACATATCCCGCTATATTTACCACTGTTTCATGGTCCTCGGTCACTTCCTGCTCCCCCTGCGGTGTGATTTCCTCGTACTCTCTCGCTGTGTTGTAACTCCTGTTGCCTTTGCGATGTTTGCGGCCTCCCCGGCGATATCGCTCTCGCCGCCGCTCTGTTCCAAAGGGGAAAGTGATGCCTGGTCTGATGACGTGTCGGAAGTGCTTGTACTACTTCTGTTACGTTGTTGTTTATCCCTTTGTTGATTGGATCTTCGTCTCCATCCTGTTCTTTGTATAGACCGGTTGCCCTGGTTACCATAGCGCCATTTGTAAACTCTACCCTGTCGGTAGTCATCCTCGTCCTTCTGGAATTTCGTTCTTTTAGTCTCCTTTATGGCCTTTTGCTCTGTCTGCATCTTTTCTTCAATGCTCTTCTCTAGTTTTTTCAAACTCCTCCGTTGTCAATGAGGTGAGTAATGCATCCTTATGCTTATTTATAGTATCCGCTTGTATTTCCATTTCTTTCAAAAGGGATTCGACAGTCCAGACCATCAAATCATAGGAGCACTTATTGATTATTGCTTCAAATTTGTCGCAATAATCCTTGCTATTTTTCAACAGGGTCGGGCAGGTGTTCATCCTGAGTCCTCTAGGGATTCTCTTTACCCGGTAATATTCAGCGAGCGTTGTAGCGTGGAGGTCCCACCTCATCTGTTTGATTTTTAGGTTCTCATATTCTTTGCCTATATTTGTCGCTGGGGAGGTTCTTAAAAAGTCCCTTGAACCCTTCATTAATGCCGTGATTCGTGCTGCATCAATCTCTGTATATGCAAACATCTTGCTACCATCCGTCATTGTATCCTTGTCTGTATCCAGCTGCATGTTTAGCTTGCAGTGTGCAATCGTCCCGGCAGTACTTTATATCCAAATATTAGAAGCATGGGCCAGCACTACTGCAAAGGTGCTCGTGAAGACTGGGGTAAAACTGCCTAACCCCTCCAAATATCCAAAATACGAAATGTCCACAGCACCTAAATATAGTAAACCTTTCTTTATTCAGACATATATAAAAAGCAACGTTTCGTGACCATATGTCACTTAATCATGCTATAAATTGCTTAACACAGGTCTCTACTTTTAAACCTTCATTTTTTCGCACCAGTTACTCTGCTGTTGTACTCTGGCTCCATCTTGTGGTTCTCTTGGGAATTTACATGTATATCTGTGAAGCAAGCATTTAAAAACAATAATATAGTAAAAATAAAAGATTGCACAAAATATAACTTATTCAATTCCATAAATGCATTTCAATATTAATATGTACTATATTATGGCAGACCCTCATTTGATGGTATGTCCACATAAGTGAGTTCAAAAATAGCAAGTTAAATCAAAATCTCTATTAAGACCCTTTGAAAACAAAGTTTCCAATTTGTGGATTCACCACATTTCTTTCTGTTTTAGCAATGTCTCTCTGTCCGTGCCATTCCTGGGCACCTTTATTTGCTCAATAATTTGCCATCTCAACTGGCTAATTCCGTGCCCTTTTTCCAGGAAGTGCTTGGACAGAGGGGCTTCCAAGTTCTTGCGTCTTATATTAGAATGATGCTGGCTCATGCATTCCCTCGCCTTTTGCGTTGTCTCTCCTAAATACACCAAAGAACATGGGCATTTGATAAGGTATATAACATTTCTTGTTTCGCAGGTATAATACCCATTAATTTCAAACTTTTTACCACTATGTGGGGGGAAAAAATTAGAACCTTTGATGATTGAACTACAACTCATGCAATTTAAGCAGGGAAAACTACCTCTTTGTTTAGTGCCCATAAGGGATTGTTTAAGAACTTTGCCTGGTCCTATATCAGTTCTTACTAGATGGTCTCTAATATTTCTTACTCTCCTAAAGGCCATGAGTGGTGGTTCCTGAAATTGTATTACCTGCTGATTGCAATCTCTTAGTACATGCCAGTTCCTGCGTATTATTTTTGATATTTCCCCACTAAGTGGGCTATATTGAGACACAAACATGATCCTATGGTCCTGATCCTGATTTTTATTTCTTTGGGTCAGATTTTTTACCTCTTCCATTTTTTCTTTAACTAGATTGGGGGGATACCCCCTATCCAAAAATGTATTTGCCATTTCCCTCATCCTGAACTCACAATCTTCTTCTCTGCTCACGATTTCTTTTTACCCTTAAGAGTTGACTCTTGGGTAGGGAGTTGATTCATTTTTTTCGGGTGGAAGCTGTCATATTTTAATAACGTATTTTTGTCCGTATCCTTAGTATACAAATCAAAACGTAATGTATTGCCATTTTTATATACTCTTGTGTCTGAAAAAAAAGTGACAGACTACTCGCTGTAAGTAACAGTAAATTGAAGTCCCCTCACCATCGAATGGTGAACAGTGGGTACACTTATAAACAAAGTGAATTCATAGAACAACTACTTAGGCTAATGTTATATTGGAACTATTTTTTGTTCCAAGATGAATGGTTTGTACAGATAAAGGGGACTGCAATGGGTTCCAATGTTGCCCCATCATACGCCAACCTCTTCATGAATGAATTTGAGGAAAGAATGGTATATGAACATGAGACATTTAAACAACATGGAGCAGTGTGGTGGTGCTACATTGATTACGTATTTGGCATGTGGTGGGCCAGCATTGGGACCCTTAACAGATTTGTCTATGACCTTAATTCGATGGTGAGGGGACTTCAATTTACTGTTACTTACAGCGAGGAGTCTGTCACTTTTTTTTTAGACACAAGAGTATGTAAAATGGCAATACATTACGTTTTGATTTGTATACTAAGGATACGGACAAAAATACGTTATTAAAATATGACAGCTTCCACCCGAAAAAATTAATCAACTCCCTACCCAAGAGTCAACTCTTAAGGGTAAAAAGAATTGTGAGCAGAGAAGAAGATTGTGAGTTCAAGATGAGGGAAATGGCAAATAAATTTTTGGATAGGGGGTATCCCCCGAATCTAGTTAAAGAAAAAATGGAAGAGATAAAAAATCCGACCCAAAGAAATAAAAATCAGGATCAGGACCATAGGATGATGTTTGTGTCTCAATATAGCCCACTTAGTGGGGAAATATCAAAAATAATACGCAGGAACTGGCATGTACTAAGAGATTGCAATCAGCAGGTAATACAATTTCAGGAACCACTACTCATAGCCTTTAGGAGAGTAAGAAATATTAGAGACCATCTAGAAAGAACGGATATAGGACCAGGCAAAGTTCTTAAACAATCCCTTATGGGCACTAAACAAAGAGGTAGTTTTCCCTGCTTAAATTGCATGAGTTGTAGTTCAATCATCAAAGGTTCTAATTTTTTTCACCCACATAGTGGTAAAAAGTTTGAAATTAATGGGTGTTATTGTAATGATATGCTTAAGTGACCTGCTATATCCTTCAAGTATTCCTGATAAACCACCCAGTCTCACACCAAACCGCGAACTCTAAGTTCTTAGAGAGTTCTGTTATGCTCACAGACTGGGGGATGGCGATATAGTCATTTTAACAGAAATATAGAGGATATTTAGACTTAGAATGGAGAGATAACAAGTCTGTAAATATTACTATAATACAACTTAAAGGGACAGTTTAGTCCAAAAAAAAACTTTCATGATTCAGATAGGGCATGTAATTTTAAACAATTTTCCTATTTACTTTTATCACCAATTTTTCTTTGTTCTCTTGGTATTCTTAGTTGAAAGCTTAACCTAGGAGGTTCATATGCTAATTTCTTAGACCTTGAAGGCCGCCTCTTAAGAATGCATTTTAACAGGTTTTTCACAACTAGAGGGTGTTAGTTCATGTTTTTCATATAGATAACACTGTGCTCGTTCACGTGAAGTTACCTGGGAGCCATCACTGATTGGCTAAACTGCAAGTCTGTCAAAAGAACTGAAATAAAGGGGCAGTCTGCAGAGGCTTAGATACAAGATAATCACAGAGGTAAACAATATATAAATATAACTGTGTTGGTTATGTAAAACTAGGAAATGGGTAAAAAAGGGATTACCTATCTTTTAAAACAATAACAATTCTGGTACAGACTGTCCCTTTAATATCAGCAGATTGCAGTAGGAAATTGCAAAGTCTTAATAAAACAAAGTCTTTTGAAAGTATTAAGTTTCCACTGAAGTTTGTTCAAAAGTGCTTGTATAAACTTAAAGGGACAGTCTACACCAGAATTGTTATTGTTTTAAAAGATAGATAATCCCTTTATTACCCATTTCCCAGTTTTGCATAACCAACACAGTTATAATAATATACTTTTAACCTCTGTCATTATCTTGTATCTAAGCCTCTGCAAACTGCCCCTTTTTTCAGTGCCTGCTCCCAGATAACTTCACGTGCACGAGCACAGTGTTATCTATATGAAATATGTGAACTAACACCCTCTAGTTGTGAAAAACTGTTAAAATGCAATCTGAAAAAGGTGGGCTTCAAGGTCTAAGAAATTAGCATATGAACCTCCTAGGTTAAGCTTTCAACTAAGAATACCAAGAGAACAAAGCAAAATTGGTGATAAAAGTAAATTGGAAAATTGTTTAAAATGACATGCTCTATCTGAATCATGAAAGCTTATTTTGGCCTAGACTGTACCTTTAATGTAAAAATAAAAGTCTTTTAGAGAGTGTCCCATTCCACTTTATATTTCTGGACTGAGTGTTTTATCCAATAATATAATATGCAACATATACGTTTGTAGTGTATAAATAGATTGTTTGTCTCTTAGATATGTTAGTGAAATAAGGTTAATCAGAACCCAGGTTAAGCGCAGCAGTTCCAGAAAAGTATTGTAGCAAGCAGAGAGCCTAATTGGTTAAGGCACAAACTTGAAATTAGTAATAGCAGGCAATGCACAAAATTAGTTAAAGAGAGTTAATGAAGATTTGTTTGTGAGCTGCAGTCAGATGGCGTGCTCAGGCTTACCCGGTAAGTATTGATAGTTGGATGCAGCAAGCTGAAATAACTGTGCGTGTATTTGGAGACAAGAATAGGAGTGAAGCAGGAGTTGTCTGAGGCAGTCTTGACACAGATATCAGGTTAGTAATTTACCGGAGCTTCTGAGCTGCAAACGGATCCAGTGCGTGGCAAACTTAGATGAACGTGCCGGGAGAGGTCAAGGCTGCTATCAATCAACTCAGCGTGAGGGAGGTTTGCACTTCCTGAATACTGGAGACTTGCTGAAGCCGGGGAAACAGATCCTGAAAGGAGTTAACAGTAATGTGGTAAATCTCCTCTTGAAATAACAAAAGAGCTTAGATGCACTAATGAACACTATAATACAGGCTAGTTGAGGATACTGAGAAAGTCCATAGACTAACTGAGACAAATTACCTAGCAATGAGGTAAGAGAGGAGGGGCCTTAAATAGGCATGTCAGTCTGTACTTAAAGGGATATACCCATGTATGTGACAATTATACCTGCGAAACAACAAATGTTATATACCTTTTCAAATGCCCATGTTCTTTGGTGTATTTAGGAGAGACAACGCAAAAGTCGAGGGAACGCATGAGCCAGCATCGTTCTAATATAAGACGCAAGAACTTGGAAGCCCCTCTGTCCAAGCACTTCCTGGAAAAAGGGCACGGAATTAGCCAGTTGAGATGGCAAATTATTGAGCAAATAAAGGTGCCCAGGAATGGCATGGACAGAGAGACATTGCTAAAACAGAAAGAAATGTGGTGGATCCACAAATTGGAAACTTTGTTTCCAAAGGGTCTTAATAGAGATTTTGATTTAACTTGCTATTTTTGAACTCACTTATGTGGACATACCATCAAATGAGGGTCTGCCATAATATAGTACATATTAATATTGAAATGCATTTATGGAATTGAATAAGTTATATTTTGCACAATCTGTTATTGTTACTATATTATTGTTTTTAAATGCTTGCTTCACAGATATACATGTAAATTCCCAAGAGAACCACAAGATGGAGCCAGAGTACAACAGCAGAGTAACTGGCGCGAAAAAATGAAGGTTTAAAAGTAGAGACCTGTGTTAAGCAATGTATAGCATGATTAAGTGACATATGGTCACGAAACGTTGCTTTTTATTTATGTCTGAAAAAAGAAAGGTTTACTATATTCAGGTGCTGTGGACATTTCGTATTTTGGTAATTTAGACAGATACACACACATCTAAGTGTTTTCCACACAAATACATCCAGACACTTCTGGATCTATCAATATTTTACACAAAAACATTTGGGTCCTTTCAGAACCAACACTTTTTTTTACAGAAAAACAGCCAGATCCATGCTTAATTTAGACAAATACACACAAATTTAAGTGTTTTCCACACAAACACATCCAGACACTTCTGTATCCAACAACATTTTACTGCAAAACATTTGGGTCCTTTCAAAACCAGCACTTTTTTTACAGAAAAACAGCCAGATCCTGCCGGTTCCATGCCTAATTTAGACAGATAAACACAAATTTAAGCAGGATCTGACTGTTTTTCTGAAAAAAAAGTGTTGGTTCTGAAAGGACCCAAACGTTTTTGCGCAAAATATTGATTGATCCAGAAGTGTCTGGATGTGTTTGTGTGGAAAACAATGAAATTTGTGTATATTTGTTTAAATTTGGCATGGATCCGGCAGGATCCGGCTGTTTTTCTGTAAAAAAAAGTGTTGGTTCTGAAAAGACCCAAATGTTTTTGCGTAAAATATTGATGGATCCAGAAGTGTCTGGATGTGTTTGTGTGGAAAATAAATAAATATGTGTGTATCTGCCTAAAGGCATGGATCCGGCAGGAACCGGCGGTTTTTCTGTAAAAAAGTGTTGGTTCTGAAAGGACGCAGATGTTTTTGTGTAAAATATTATTGGATCTAGAAGTGTCTGGATGTGTTTGTTTAGAAAATATTTAAATTTGAGAATATCTGTCTAAATTAGACATGAATCTGGCAGAATCCAGCTGTTTTGAATAAAATATTATTGGATCTAGTCTGGATGTGTTTGTTTAGAAAATATTTAAATTTGAGGATATCTGTCTAAATTAGACATGAATCTGGCAGGATCCGGATGTTTTGAAACAAAAAAAAAGTGTTGGTTCTAAAAGGACACATGTTGAAGGATACAGAAGTGTATGAATGTGTTGCTGAAGTCCCGCTTGAAGGATCTTTATCCCGGCAGCTCCATCTTCATCCAGACGACTCCATCTTTATCCAGTCAGCTCCATCTTCATCCAGGCAGCATCTTCTATCTTCATCCCGGCGGCGCGGAGCGGGTCCATCCTGAAGACATCCGGTGCGGAGCATCCTCTTCATACGGTCACCGCCGTTTACTGAATCTTCAATGCAAGATACCCAATTCAAAATGGCGTCCGTTGCATTCCCATTGGCTGATTTGATTTTGGAAATTCTAATCAGCCAATAGGATGAGAGCTACTGAAATCCTATTGGCTGTTCAAATCAGCCAATAGGATGAGAGCTACTGAAATTCTATTGGCTATTCTCTAAAAGCCAGCACACAGTACAGTATGTGAAGGGCAGTAATTGTTTCAAAGTGTATTCGTCTTTCCCTCCCTTCCTCTTCTCTCTCTCTTCTTTCCCTTTCTCCCTCCCTTCCTCCCTCAACTCCCTCCCTTCTTCCTTTCCCTCCCTTCTTTCCCTCCCTCCCTTCTTTCTCTCAACTCCCTCCCTTGCTCCCTTCTTTCACTCCTTTCTTTCCCTTCTTTCCCTCCCCTTTTCTCCTCTCCCTCCCCAGTTTTCTCATCTCTCTCTCTCTCCCTTCCTTCTCTCCCTTCCTTCTTTCCTTCCCTTTTCTCCCCTCCCCTTCTTTTCTCTCCCTTCTCTCAGGGAGAAAATGGTATGAAATGCATGCAATTCAACCCACCTGTATGCAAGTGTTTTGCTAGCCCATTGTCTTTTGAATTGTTATTTAAAAAAAACAAAAACATTTTACAGACTGACCCAAAAAAATATTAAGGGGAAAAAAGGACTAAAAACTTTTTTTTTTTGGGGGGGGGGGGGGGGGCAGCAGAATTTTGAGTGCCTAGGGCAGAGCAAAACCTAAAAAAGCCACAATGTAAGATCACAATGTAAAGGCACTTTTCAGTGCCATTTTTTTCTACGACCCCACTCCCACCAACTTTAAAGCTCCAAAACTGCCTAGTTTAGTTATTTTATTTTTAAAAAAAAATACAATGCCCAGTATTTTGAAGGCATTTGGAGCACTTTAAGAAAATGAACCCGAGATCTAATCTAATCTCTTAATTTTCGGAGAGCTAATTGCTACCTCAAGGTCACAGTAGCAATAACCAGCCACTTGTAATGGCTTGGTTAATTATTACGCAATAATTTAGCACTCCACTTGTAATCTAGTCCAGAATATGTTGTATATGTATTTAATGCACCTGTGATTTGTTGTTGGTAGCTATGATTACGGAATTCAGCAATTGTAATTTCAGTAATATGTGTCTGCATATGTTGTTTTTTTGTTATATCATCTAATTCTGTTTAAATTGCTTGTAAAGCTTTATTTCTGTACCTGAATAAAAATCATATTAAAAACAATTGTAAAGGATACATTTTCCCCCAATGTGATATACTACTGCAGTTATGATGTATCATTGAACTAAAAAAGTTGAGATCAATTGCCATAACGCTGAACCCTTTAACCCCTAAGGGGCATATTTATCAAAGTGCGAGCGGACATGATACAATGTAGCATACGCTGTCTGAATTTATCATTGCACAAGCAGTTTACCAGAACTGCTTGTGCAATACCGCCCCCTGCAGATTTGCGGCTGGTAGCAGGGGGTGTCAATCAACTTGATCGTATTCGATCTGGTTGATTTCTGTCCACCGCCTCAGACCATGCAGACAAGTTATGGAGCAGCGGTCTTGATAATTTGGCCCCTTAGTGCCAGACCATTTTTCAATTCTCTTACCCTTAAGGACCAGGGCTATTTTTAAATTTTTGTGGTGTTTGTGTTTAGCTGTAATTTTCCTCTTACTCATTTACTGTACCCACACATATTTAGGGTTGCCACCTTTTCCTCATAAAAATACCGGCCATGGATGAGGGCGGAGCCACAAAAGGGCGGGATCACAAAGGGCGGGGTTATAAAAGGGCGGAGCCACAAAGATAGACCGTATAAAACAAATCTCATTGTGAAAAGATTTCAAATAACTTTATTTAAATTGTGTTTTAAATATAACCATGAACAAAATGAGCGTTTAATGCTCAGACAGTGTGACACATTAATTAGAGTCTTCTCCAAGATACCCACTATAACTTTATGTGGACTAGTTGGACATGACATGCATATTAGCACACACTACACAATATTAAATGATCATGTCTGAAGAGAGATTCTAATTCTAATATGGAAAACTTTCTTGTGACAACTTTACACAGCTGTTTTTTATTTAAAATGTCTTAATTTAATCACAGTTTGTACTATTGTCCTTAATTGGTCCCCCCCCACCACACAATCTATGTGTAACTATATCACTCACACAACTCTGTAAATGCTAAGCGAATATTAAGCACAAATTAGCTAAATTATATACTTTGCAACAAGTGTTTTATACATTTATAAAGTAAATGGATTAAAGTATAAAGATATTACAGATGTATTTGACTGAACAGATAAGGTTTTAAAATGTGTGTGTGAGTGAAAACTGAATTGTGTAACAGAATCAGTGAGGAAACATTTAAAGGGACTTTACACTAATATCATGCTCATGATGAAAGAGCACTATTTAAAATGTTAAAGCTGTTTCTTTTGATTTTAGAAGTCCATGCATATGTAACTGGCCGATGGTGGGAATACCAATCACACTTACTGTTCATCCTGGCATCCCACGGGCTGCAGCTGACCTACGCAGTCACAGTGATGACCAGAGAGCAGCCTCTGCACAGCTGCACTCCTCCTAGCTTCTCCAATGTCCCTTATTCCAGTGTTTCTGTCCCTGCTTCTCAGCTACACAACTACGAGCTGAACGCACACCTCCTCACTGCTGGCAGCTTCCCCTTCTGTGCTGGAACCTCCCAGTTCTACTAATGCAGCTCCGTCCCTGTCCTCTAATGCTCAGGCTTAAAGTGAAAGTAAATCCTAGAATTTTACAAATGCTAGGATTTACTATTAAAACAAATAAAGGGGACTTTCATTCATAAAGTATAAGATACTTCATGTAAAAAGCTCAGTGCGGTAAATCTGGCTTGGCGCCCATGGGAGCCGGATTTACCGCACGGCTATTGGCTAAGAGGTGAAAACGTCACCTCTTAGCCAAATTTTTTTTGCCGTGGGCTCCTTGTACAGGCGATTGATTGAATCAAATAAAGGAGCTTTCTACATGAAGTACCTTATACTTCATGAATGAAAGTCCCCTTTATTTGCTTCAATAGTAAATCCTAGCGTTTGTAAAATGCTAGGATTTACTTTCACTTTAAGCTCTGCCTTCTTGCTTCCTTCCGTTTATTTGGTGCAGTATTATAGTCTTCCTCCTCGTTTACTTCCTTTTACTTTCTTTACTCTTGTTATAATGCATCTCCCTCACAAATTATCACTGCAATATGATGGTGAGTCCCTCTCACATACTCAGTTATGTGGATAAGAACTGAGCTGCGGGATCGCTCCCTTTGACTTAAGCGCTATCCTAGTGACCACAGATAGCTGTCAGGGCACCATATTGTATCCTGTCTCCTAGGCAACGAACGTCACCCGCCCAAACTCTGACACGACCCCTCCCTGTGCATGAACACACAGTCGGTCACTAAGAGACTGCGAGATCACAGACGCAAGTCACACCCATTATATAGAAACCACACATGGAATGCTAATATAAAGTGGAGTTAATACTAGTAGTATGGGAGCAATATGTATGGATTCAAACATGGATTTTTTGACCGCATAGCCGCTTGTGCACCTTACAGTGAGAGAACATTGGATAGAATTTAAAAAAAACAGCTTTTGCATTGCCAGTATTTTACTAATACCAGCAATGGCACCTGATCAGCAATTTACAGGCTATGCTGGTAAAATACTGGCTGGGTGGCAACCCTACACATATACCGTTTTTCTCACCATTAAATGGACTTTCTAAAGATACCATTATTTTCATCATAATAAACGACATACAGCATCACTTAAGCCAGCTCATAACACTTATCTATCCCAGGACATCAGAAAAAGTATTTTAGCCCAGCAACAGATACGGATGAATGGATATAGAGTATACGTCCCTCTTCTCAGCATGCAGTTTTACACCCCAAACAACAGCTGTGCTTCTTACCAAATGACCGGTGACTTGTTCTCCTTTTCCTGGTCAGGGTATGGCGCTGCCTTGTTTCCCAGTTACTGCTATGCTGCTGTCAGAAGACTGGGACTTTGAGGCTCCATCCAGCGTCTTTCTTAGCTCCATCTGTTGTGCTGTGCCTGTGTCTCGTCAGGTCCCATGACGTCACGGACACTCCTCTGTCATGTTACTGGAGGTGCTCCAATCAGCCATAGCTGAGTTACAGTGGATGAACGGAAGGTTCCAGGTTTATAGGGAGAGTTTCAAATGCAAAGATATCAAAGAAAACCGGCACTGCTTCTTAATAAAAGTTCCAAGCTTTATTGTATCATCTTAAAATGGCATTAGTCACGCTTGACATGTTTCGGCACTCAGGCCTTAATCATAAGCAATGCTTTTATTAAGAATCAGTGACGATTATTTTCATCATATCATATAATTGTCAGGGTACCTGAGTATGATTCATATATATATATGGTTGTTAAAGGACCAGTCAACACAGTAGATTTGCATAATCAACAAATGCAAGATAACAAGACAATGCAATAGCACTTAGTTTTAACTTCAAATGAGTAGTAGATTTTGTTTCTGACAATTTTAAAAGTTATGTCTTTTTCCACTCCCCCTGTACCATGTGACAGCCATCAGCCAATTACAAATGCATACATGTACCATGTGACAGCCATCAGCCATTCACAAATGCATACACACTTATTCTTGCACATGCTCAGTAAGTTTAAATATAAAAAGATTGTGCACTTTTTGTTAATGGAAGTAAATTAGAAAGTTGTTTAAAATGGCATGCTCTATCTGAATAATGAAAGTTTAATTTTGATTGAGTATCCCTTTAAGACCACAGGATTAATTACATATGAAACTAGTTGCATCAGTTTATTTACTGTAGATTGCAGTCCTCTATGCCAAAATGATGTTTGGCTGTATAAATCAAACCCCCCTCTCTCATTCATCAAAAGAAACGTTTTCAAAGTTACCTTAAGGAAGAACAAAAGGTTTAAAGCTTTATATAAGATAAGACCAGTGAACCATTTCAAGGTAAATATTAGCATTTTGGAACCTTCAGATGTGTAATCAAATTTACTGCTTCTTACAAAGGAGGCCTGGATAAAGAGTTCCCCTATCTAGAGGAGTGGACGGTCCGTCTGGAAGGATAATTGAATGAACAAACGTTTTCAAAGGAAATAGTCTTATGCACGTAGGTGCTAAACTGAAACCTGCTGTGTATTGAATCCACAAATTCTAGACAATAAAAGTTGGCTAGGCAGAGACACATATGACATTACAGCCATAAAAATTATTTTAAAATACAGCCTATATAATTTCAAACACTGTATTAAATGTCTACATAGGTATCTGGGGAAATGCAATTCAGATTGTAATAAATTGAATAATAACTACATTGGTTTATACAAATACTGACCCATCTATTTCAAGATTGCAGGAAGAACTGATGTGGGGATGAGATCTCTAAATAAGTATCTGCATAATAAATGTATAAATGTTAGACTAATTTTAAAATAATATCTGCCTCTTTATTTTTCAGACAAAATGTCCCATGAATAGTAGTCATAAACAGACATATGTGGATATTTTCTATTTTAACATAGAAATTGATAAAATAATAATGTTTGGTATCAAATTGTACATTTTCTGGTATGCTAAATGAAATATAGGTGCTGAGAAGAGAGTTTTATTGATGGAAAAAGTTATGGTATGATAAATAATCACTTTATAAGGATGTATAAATGTGGCAGTGATTGATGGTGGGAATGTGCTTGCTGGTTGTCTGCTGCCCCCTAGGGGATTGGAATGATATGACAGCCAAATGAATTGTCTATTAGAACACATACAGAGCCAGTAAGGGGGGCGTCCCCCAAAATGGACCAATGAGATGTTCAGCTCCGAAGGGCCTCCCATATTGTTTCATCAATGATTAAGTTATATAAGCTGAATGCAACAGAAGAAGGGGGCTGACTTTTGCTGAACTGGACTGATAACTTGTTGCATGGAATACAGTTACTTTAAGCAAATTGGGCTACCTCCTCTTATCCATATTGCAAATACACTTATTTTCATATGAGATGAAACAAAGAAGTTTTGGAAGCTGAATATTGATTTGGTTATTTTTGGTAAACTATAAGAGGTTGCTAAATATAGGTAATATTTAAAGCAAACATCCATTGTCGCTGTAGTTAGCAGATTTAAAGGAATACGTTGTATCTTAACCTTGTATTTCATAGCGTTTCATAGTGTATGTTAAAACTAATCCTTTAGTGTTAAGTAATTTATCTTTGCAAATATATATATATATATATATATATATTAGAATTGGTCTTAACTGTAAGTAATTAAGGATTTATTTCAGCTTAGATAAATTGGCATTTAAACTGACTGTTTACATTTAGAATATATATAACTTCTGGTGTTTCAATTAGAGTGTATATTGTTCTATTGTTTAACTGAACACTGTTAAAGTATAGTTGTCTGGAAGGTAGTGAAACATACTATAATATTTCATTGTGGTGAGGTAATGCAATTCAATTGTGAATAAGGCTAGTTCTAAGGGTACATTTTATGATCTTTGCATAGCATATTATATAGTTTAAACGTGTATAGTTTTGATTCATATCTGGTTTTCTACAAATATATTTCAATGTGTCTAAAAATATTAACTAATAAAAAAGAACTTAGGAATTTACATTAATTTTATTGTTTCGTATATGCATTTTATTGGGGGTTTAGTTTAAAGGATAATTATTAAACATATTGTATTATAACCCGGCCATATACTGACATAATTTACTATAAAAAATTTATAAAATATGATGAAAAAATTTCACTTTTTCTAACTTTGACCCCCAAAATCTGTTAAACATCTACATACACCAAAAAACACCCATGCTAAATAGTTTCTAAATTTTGTCCTGAGTTTTGAAATACCCAATGTTTACATGTTCTTTGCTTTTTTTTGTGCAAGTTATAGGGCAATAAGTACAAGTAGCACTTTGCTATTTCCAAACCATTTTTTCTCCAAAATTAGCGATAGTTACATTGTAACACTGATATCTGTCAGGAATCCCTGAATAACCCTTCACATATATATATTTTTTTTAGTAGACAACCCAAAGTATTGATCTAGGCCCATTTTGGTATATTTCATGCCGCCATTTCACTACCAAATGCGATCAAATAAAAAAATTGTTAACTTTTTTACTAACTTTTTCACAAACTTTAGGTTTGTCACTGAAATTATTTACAAACAGCTTGTGCAATTAAGGCACAAATGGTTGTAAATGCTTCTCTGGGATCCCCTTTGTTCAGAAATAGCAGACATATATGGCTTTGGCGTCGCTTTTTGGTAATTAGAAGGCCGCTAAATTCCGCTGCGCACCACACTTGTATTATGCCCAGCAGTTAAGAGGTTAATTAGGTAGCTTGTAGGGTTAATTTTAGCTTTAGTGTAGAGATCAGCCTCCCACCTGACACATCCCACCCCCTGATCCCTCCCTTACTCCCCTTAAACAGCTCTCTTCCCTCTCCCACCTCACAATTGTCACCACCATCTTAAGTACTGGCTAAAGTCTGCCAGTACTAAAATAAAAGGCTTTTTAAAAAAAAAAAATTATATTGATTCTGCAGTGCCCTGTTTCCCCTCCCCCCCATACAGTTCTCTAACCCTTCCCCCTCTACCTATTTGCCGCCATCTTGGGTACTGGTACCCAGTTTTTAAAAAAAAATGTATTTTTTTTTTAAAAATTCTAAATAAACAATTTTTCTGCAGTGTAGCTGCCCCCCCTCAATACCCTCCCCCTGCCCCTCCCAGATCCTTTGCCCATCATTTATTCCCTCCTCCTTCTTCCTCCTTCCCATACATTTTAAAATGAACAATGAACAATTGTAAATGTGCACGCTCCCGCGCCCGGAACCAGATCTTGAGCAACGATGGGTCGCCCACCCGCCTCCCTCCTATGGCTCCCACCCACCAACGGTCGGCACCATCGCTGCCGGTGAAGAGAGGGCCACAGAGTGGCTTGATACCCCTGAGGACGTACAGTTTTAAAAATAGTATGCAATTGTTAAATATCAATTCTAAATTGCCAAAAAACATTTAAGGGACATTATACACTTAATACTTTTTATAACCATAGTATTAAAGTTATTTCCCACCTCTAGTCATGGGTGCTGCCATGCTGAAATCTAGCTTTCAATGCATTACAGTGCAGGCATTTTTGCACACATGTGGCAACTCTAATTCAGATACCTTCAGTGTAACCTAGGTTACAAAATTGGGGCACCCATAATTAGAGGAAGGTGCATGACATGTAATTAGCTTTTAATCTGCCTTTAAATAAGATAACATTACAAAATATAATGTATAAATGTAATAACTATGACGTTAATTTCCTATACAGTATCTAATCATCTACCATGGAGGGTCCTATACAAAGGCAGACAATATCCTCTGATAAGTGATTATGTTATATTTGTCACATAGATTTAATAGCTGTCTATACCATCCCCTCTTTATGTCTGTCAAAGTTTGATGTATTAATATATCTTGATACATAGCTACCAAAAAAAGATACAGACAATTTGCCAAATATGTACTATACAAAAGACTGTAAAATATGGAAAGAAACAAAATACTCCTCTTGGTGCAGACCACTACCTTCCCACAGTCTCTCCCAAATAAATGTTTATAGGTATAGATTTGAAGTATAAGAGGCGCAGATCCAGGGGTATCAATCCAATCAAACTAGTGTTCCAGCACAACTGGTATTCTATCAACTTGGAAAGAACTTCTGGGTAGTGCTAGGAATAAAAACTCCAATGGTGTATATATACAAAACCAATGCATAAGAGTGCAGGATATTCACTGGTATAGAATTCCAATTCCAGCGATGCGTTACTGCATAACTGCAGATTCTATCAATGGGAATAAACTTATAGGCTTGCACTAGGAATAAAAAACTCCAATGGTGTATATATACAAAACTTGATAAAAATAAATGCAGAATACTCACTGATATAAAAATAATACTCCAACGATCTGGTTAAAAAAGAAAAGTTTTTCTGATAAAAGAACAGCTATTTATTGTACAGCTCAACGTGTTTCAACGATTAAATTGTATTTTTCAAGAGCAATAAAAACATTAAAAAGAGATGTATCTCAATAATTGATTTGCGCTTTCTTATGTTAATATTTATCTTTGTGCTTTGTAGACAATGGGGTAGATTTAACAAGCTGGGGATGCTGCTTTCTATGTCGAAGTTTCAGGATCGCCTGAAACGTAAGTTAAGAAGCAGCGGTCGTAAGACCGCTACTCCTTAACTTCACCTCCACCTTTTAGGTGGCGGACTGAAATCATCCCGATGCGATACGGATGATTGACACACCCTGCTAGTGGCTGATTGGCCGCGCATGTGCAAGGGGCGGCATTGCACAAGCATTTCACAAGAAATGCTTGTGCAAAGTTAAATGCCGACAGGGTATGCTGTTGGCATTTAGCGAAGTTAGGCAGACATGATTTGCTACAGCGAATCATGTATGCCCAGCACTTGTTATATTGACTCCATTGATATTATTACTCATGAGTAAGAGGTCCACCCCTTGTAAACAAGTGGTATGTACATGATAAACTTAAGGTTAGATCACTTCATAGTTACATATTAATATCATTACATCATATAGTGCATCGTTGCATATTTCTGTAAACCTTATCAACTCTTACAAGCACATCCTTTATTTTTTGTTTATATATTTTTTATAGATGACTCCTTCAGTTTCTCCCTTGTTTTTCATTCCTCCCATTTTCTTCCTATCTATCCTGCCTCCTCTCTTACTTCTATTCATCCTGCCTCCCTTCTTCCTCCATACCATCTTGCCTTTCCTCTAGCCCCTATCACTCCAACCTCCCAACAAAGGCACCCAAATGTTTTTCTTTACCCTGCTCCATACCCACTTTTCCCACACCCTGACTTGCCCCATCAACTAATGGGAGATTTAACAAATATGTTTTATATTGTAAATAAATTCTAAATGATATTCCATCGCCTGCTGTAATGCTCGTGGGATATTTCCCTATCAGACCAAACTTGGCCAGTAGTCTTCTTATCCAGGCGTCAAGTGGAAGGATAAGGAAATATCCCAGAACAAGAGAATAGATAATTAAAATGAGGTAAGTAGTACGCACAGTAGAGAGGACAATCCTTCACGGCACCACAGGAGATAACTGGAGAGTAGTCAGGCAAGCAGAGTTCAACAACAACAGGGCAATCCAGAGTACCAGCAGAATAGGGGTTAATCTGAGAGTGGTCAGAGACAAGCAGAGTTCAGCAACAATAAGGCAATCCAACAGTTAAGGGGTTAATCTGTAGAGTTGTCAGAGACAAGCAGAGTTCAGCAACAATAAGGCATACAGTAGTTCATGGGTTAATCTGTAGAGTGGTCACAGGCAGGCAGAGTTCAGCAACAATAAGGCATACAGTAGTTCATGGGTTAATCTGTAGAGTGGTCACAGGCAGGCAGAGTTCAGCAACAATAAGGCATACAGTAGTTCAGGGGTTAATCTGTAGAGTGGTCCCAGGCAGGCAGAGTTCAGCAACAATAAGGCATACAGTAGTTTAGAGGTTAATCTGTAGAGTGGTCACAGGCAGGCAGAGTTTGGCAACAATAAGACAGTCAGCAATAAACAAAAAGAGCAATCTAACAAAGCTCCCAGGGAGTACAAGACAACCTAATCTTGGGGTACAGGTACTTACATACTTACATAGGCACAGATTTGCGCTAAGGAGGAGTCCCAGGATCCGACTGACATGAGAGGGGAATTGGTGTGCAGCTCCTGGAGAGGTTTACTGAGTTTCAGGACCAACACAATCTGGTCCTACTTTAAAATAAATATAAAAAAACATAGAAAAAAGGGTGTTATTCAAAATCCCATCAAAATTATTATTTTGACATTTTTGCATGGCACAAGTTCACAAATGTGCATATGTAACTGTTATTATGAACCTCATTGTACCTCAACATATGGTTCCCGGGGTCTATGGACTAATATGCACCTCAGCATATGGCTCCCAGGGTTTATAGATTAATATGCACACCTCAACAAATGGCTCTCAGGGTCTATGGACTAATATGCACCTCAGCATATGGCTCCCAGGGTTTATGGACTAATATGCATCTCAGTATATGGTTCCCAGTGTGTATGGACTAATATGCACCTCAACATATGGCTCCCAGGGTTTATGGATGATTATGCACTGCAACATATGGCTCCCAGGGTTTATGGATGATTATGCACCTCAACATATGGCTCACAGGGTGTACGAATTATTATGCACCTAAACATATGGTTCTCAGAGTGTATGGACTACTAGGCACCTTAACATATAGCTCCTGACTAATTTGCATCTCAACATTAGCAAGCAACCCTTCAGATGTGAAGATAAAATCTTTCTCAGTATACACCATTCAAACAGGTACCCTTTCAGTAGTCTGACTTTTCCTCCTCTCAACTCCTCCGGTCTTGTGTCATATTACAGTACCGGGTACATAACTCCTTCCCGCATTCAATACTTTTCTCTAACAAAGGACTCGTCAGTACTGGAGTGGTTCAGACATTAGATTTCTCCTGAGTCTCCTACTGTCAGTCCAGGGGTAACGGGTGAATGGCCTCACACTTCACAGCAACAGTCTATTTTAAATTAGTGCAGGGAGCGCATGCCAAGTGGGGGGAAGCTGTAGGAGAGATAAGAGGAATGGTTGCTAAGGGCAATGGGTGGCCATTGGTCAGAGGAAAGGACAAGGGAGGGGCTTAGCAAAGGGGATATAAGGAGGGGGCCAGCAGGAAGTGGTCACTAACCTTTTTTCTTTTGTTTGTTGCAGGTAAGAAGTTGAAGAATTTCAGCAAGGAACAGAAAAATCCCAAGGCGTTACCTGGATGAGGGAGAGACAGTCTGGAAGACTAGGGCAATCCAGGCGCAGAAGAGAATCAAGAGGATGTCTGGCAGAGGCACGACAGAGGTTGGTCCGCTGGCAGTGATGCAGGTAAGCCACCGATTTGACAGTTCCCCAGGCAGGGGGAGAGGGAGAGCAGGTAATGCAAGGGTAGGGATCGTCACAGGGGAGGAGGAAGGGGCAAGTCCCTCACCGGCAGGCAGCAGCGGTATGCCAGATATAGTCTTGCGCACATTGGGTGACACAATTATGGATGCAACACCATGGGGGCGGCCATCTTGGGAGGACGAGGTAGGGCACATCAGGAGGTATGCAGAGGGCGGTAGAGGATGGGAGTGGGAACACCCTCAGGTATGCGCAGCGCAACGAAGGTACGGGTGGGAAGGACAGGGGTTGGAAGAAGCTTGTGGCGGTTGTGGTGGGCTGAGCGGGGCCTTTATACAAACGCAGAATGGGCCAAGGGAGTGGGGAGGCACAGCATGGGGAGGGTGGGAGCAAGGGCGCAGATGGGAACAGGGAGCAGGAAGTAGGACATGGACAGCGGGGGGGGGGGGCAGGTAGAGCCCAATAGGATAGATGTATTTCAGAGAGGGGGAGAAGAGGTGCTTAGGCCGCAGAAGAGAGCTAGGGGAGAGGGGGGAAATACAGGAGATAGGAGAGTGATCAGGGACACAGAGGGGAACAGGTATAGGTTAATAGAGGAGGAGGCTGAAGGACAGGAGGTGGAGGAGGGGAGGATAAGGGGGGAAGTAAGGAGGAAAGAGGCAGAGGGGGATAGGGGGGAAGGAGGGCAGGACAGCATGCCATAGCGAACCATAATAGCAACAGGGAGGGGGGAACGACACAGGGACCGGGAAATCAGGAAATAAGAACAAACATTGTTAACACTGTATTACCCCCACAGAGCAAGGAGAAGTAGGCTGGTCTATTGGAGCAGACGCAGCAGCAGGAGACAATGGAAGTACCCAGCAGCAATGCGGGGGAAAACATTACGGCAATAGGGGCATCCTTGGTAAGGAGGGTAGAAGCAGGAACGGCAAATCAGGCGGGGGCAGCAGGAGGAGTGGACGACGGACAAGGGGCGAAACAAGGTAACAGAATACTATGCTTGAACAGTTGTTTATCGGATAGCTCATCTGAATTGGATTCTGAGGATGAGAATGTAAAAGGGGAGGGAGAAAAGAGGATATTAAAAATAGTTAGGAAAATATATGCAAAGCAAGACAAAGGTACAGGAAAGGGGGTAATAGCGCAAAAGCAAGCAGAAACAGGAAAGGTTTTTAACGGGGATGACGAGGTAACGGGGACGCTGTTAATGCAGCTAACAATGCACTTAAGAGCAAAGGTAATCATGAGGGCGCAGAAAAGGAAATACGTGGACGTATTCGAGATAACTAGGGAAGCGGCAGCTGTGAAGGCTAGGGGGGAGGATGGTAAAGGAAAAAAAGGTTAAGCAATCATTTACGGAGTGGGTAAAAGGGATACTTATATATGCGGAGTGTTTTATAGCAGCCAACCAGGGGAAGGTAAAGGGCATGTTAAGGTACATCCATTTTATTGCGGAATGTTACACGACATATGGAGGGTTCGCTTGGAAAGATTACGACACAGAGTTTAGGAAGGGTAACCTGCAGTTAGGCGACAAAGGTAGGAGGGCTTTTGGTATAAAAATACTGGACCTATACACCAGGGTAATGAGAGTGCAGGATACGCAAGGTGGCAGGGGAACAAACTTTAATGCCAAAAGGGGCAGTAAAACAGATAATAAAGAGTGCTGGGCATACAATGAAAAAAGATACGAGAGGGGGGGAGCATGTAGTTTCAAACATATTTGTAGATACTGTAGCGGGGCGCACGCAGGAGCAGACTGTAGGAAGAGCGGAGGTAACAACGGGTATGGGAGGCAGTCCTTTCATGGCCAAGGAAATACAGGGGGAGGGCAAGCTGGGGGGAATGGCACCAACCCCCCTGAAAATAGATAGGCTGGTTCGCGAGCTGCAGGCATACCCTATCATACAGGATAGAGATTTATTAATTGAAGGGTTGAGTAACGGCTTTACAGTACCAGTGAAAGGGGAGGTAACAGGGGCAGTAGCAGCCAGGAACCTGAAATCGGCAGCTGAGCTACCAGGGATACTGAAGGGGAAACTAGAGAAGGAGGTGGAATGCAGTAGGATGGCCGGCCCATTTGCAGTAAGGCCAATTGCGGAGCTAGTCATTTCCCCCCTAGGGGTAGTACCAAGAAGGAGGAAGGGAAGTATTGCATGATACATCATTTATCATACCCAAAGAGTAGGTCGGTAAATGATGCTATAGACAAACTAGAAGCAGCAGTACAATATCAATCATTTGACAGCGCGGTAGACATGGTAAGGAAAGCGGGGAGGGGTGCAATGATGGCTAAGATAGATATTGAATCTGCTTTCCGGCTACTACCACTGAATCCAACTAGTTTTAAGCTGATGGGTTGCAAATTCGAAGGGCAATTTTATGTGGATAAATGTTTGCCAATGGGATGCTCCATATCATGCTCAATCTTCGAAAAGTTTAGTACTTTCCTGCATTGGTTACTGGTAACAAGGCAAAAGAGGGAGACAGTAGTCCACTACCTGGACGATTTCATGTTGGTGGGGAGGGCAGGTACTGGCAGGAAATAGGTTTGGTTAAGAACTTGGTGCTGCTGGAGCTATTCCCCATAGTAGTAGCAGTAGAGTTATGGGGCGAGGAGTTAGCAAATTGAAAAATAATCTGTTGGTCGGACAATAAGGGAGTGGTAGAGGTCATTAACCTACTATCGGCATCATCGCTACCAGTAGTTAGGTACCTAAGATACTTGGTGCTAAAATGTTTAAAGCATAACATCTGTATCAGGGCCAAACATATTCCGGGTTTCAGAAATGTAGTTGCAGACGCGCTATCCCGTTTTAAATGGGAAAAGTTTAGGGCTTTAGCACCCAATGCCAGACAGGAAGGTGAATGTTGCCCTTTACTGTACTACATATTGGCAACGGATAGATGGAATTGAGGAACTCGTCGAGAAAGCCCTGGCACCAAGTACATGGGTGGTTTACAGAAAATATTGGGTACAATGGTGCAAGCATAGGAAGGGGACACGAGACGGGGAGGAAGGAAGATTCCTAGAATGGTTGCTGGCGCTAAGGAGAGAAGGGGTTAAAAAAGGGCGGCTAGGATCAGTACTAGCGGGGATATCATATTGCGCGCAGCTGTATGGGGGAATAGATTGGACTAAGAAGTTCATAGTGAAGAAGATTGTGAGGGCATGGGGGAAAGATGAGGAGAAGGGAACAGATAAGAGGGAACCAATAACAGAAGATAGATTGGAAAGAATGGTAGGGGCATTGTCAGGGGTTTGCACAAGCACAGACGAGGCGCTAATTTTCAGGACAGCGTTCATAGTGGCTTTCCATGGAGCAATGAGGATAGGGGAGTTGCTGCCAAAAAACAGGAAGGTAGGAAAAGGGGGATTAGAAACAGGGGATGTGAGATGCGGGGAGGAAGCAGTGCTGGTAT
Organism: Bombina bombina; assembly: GCF_027579735.1. Classification (NCBI taxonomy): domain Eukaryota; kingdom Metazoa; phylum Chordata; class Amphibia; order Anura; family Bombinatoridae; genus Bombina; species Bombina bombina. The sequence goes on along the minus strand of NC_069503.1, from coordinate 839,118,633 downwards.
TTATAAGACGATCCAAGACAGACACAGAAGGGAAAGGGGCATGGTTGAATATGGTAGGGACAGGAGAAACACTGTGCCCTGTGGCCTGTGGGAAAAGCTATCTAGCAGCTCAAAGGGATAATGGGCAAACATTTCTGCGGCATGCGGATGGGTCGGAGGTAACAATCTTTCAATTCAAGAGCATACTGCAGAGGGTAGTGAGGAAGCTAGGGTGGGGGAGTTCTTACTTTGCACCACACTCTTTTAGAATAGGGGCGGTAACCGCCGCAGCAGGCAACAGATCAAAAAACTGGGGAGATGGAAATCAGCAGCCTATAAGTCATACGTTAGGATGCAAAAAAAGTAAGGCGGGAGGGGTTTAGGTAAGTTGGTATTAATGTTGCTGTGTTGTTCTGTGTGCGGCGAGGTTTGAAAAAGCGCCGATGAATAGTTACTAACGTGTGAAATTTGTTTTATTGCAGGCAAAACATTAAGAGTCTGGATAGTAGGGCATTCCTACGTTTATTGGGAGCAGGTTAGGGCAGCAGCGTCAGGGCAAGGGGTACACTTAGGTTTCTCACACAAGGAAGCGAGCATCAGATGGATAGGCAAAAGAGGGATGATGTGGGATGAGTTAGTGCCAACAATACAGCAGGCAAGGTTAAGATGGGGAAGTCCTGATGCCCTGATTATACACCTCAGGGAAACGATATAGGAGCATACCCACTCAGAGAACTGGAAGAGAAAGTGACAGGAGGAATGAGATGGTTAAAGGTAGCATGGCCATCAGTGCAGGTGATATGGTCCAACATAGTGTCAAGATTGTATTGGAGGAACTCGTATACGAGCAAGGCGGGATATAGATCAAGGAGAAAGGTGAATCAGATAGCAGCGAAGGTAATGAGAGAGATAGGGGGCAGAGTGATGGAGCACCCACTGATTGCGGCGAAAAAAGAGCAGCTATTCAGGCGAGATGGCGTACAATTGATGGATGAAGGGAATGACCAGATGCTGGTGGACATCAAAGGGATGTGTCAGGAGTTGGTAAAGGTAAGCAAAGGTCACAGAGGGGGAAAAGGTGTTGGCCGAAAGAGGGGCTCTTTTGGTGGCGGGGAAGTTTTGGTCCGGCACGTGGGCGGGGCAGAATGGGGGGCGGGAGGTTCCCACTGCATACTCGGTCCAGAGGGGTAATCTGGTGGTCTAGCTAGGGGCGGGCTATGCCGTGGGTTCTCCCTCCTCCACCTGCCCTGCCGGGGGGGGGCGTATTTGGCCAGGGGGGGGATATTTGTAGTCACCCCCCCCCCCAGGCGTGGGTCCCAGAAAACTTCCTTTTGTTAATGCAGTGGCATTATTTGGTGTTGAATTTGAATTATGGTTGAATTTTTGCATAAAGGGATCAAAATTAATTTAATTTAATAAATCGTGACCTTTCCACATTTCGCCATAACAACTGTGTCCATGTGTTTATTTTAGATAAGAATTTAGATAAGAAGGAAAAATGGGGACATGAGTTGTGAAGTGGGGTTATGGGTATTGGTAAGAGGAATGCAGCATCCTGACCTTAAATTAGTGCAGGGAGCGCATGCAAAGGGAACAGCCTAAGGGAGGGACTGCTGAACAATAGATCTAGGTGTGCCTAGTGGGGGGAAGCTGTAGGAGAGATAAGAGGAATGGTTGCTAAGGGCAATGGGTGGCCATTGGTCAGAGGAAAGGACAAGGGAGGGGCTTAGAAAAGGGGATATAAGGAGGGTGCCAGCAGGAAGTGGTCACTAACCTTTTTTCTTTTGTTTCCTACCCTCCCACCCTAGAAACGGCAGAGCATGATACAAAAATCTGGAGAGGTCACATCGAAAGATCAGTAACAGCACGGTTAAGGGCAGGATGTTAACTAATTGGTTGAGTCGCAGTAAGACCGCCCGTGCTCCTCCATAAGGGGAAGAAAACAGCACAACCGAAGGGCAGCAGGTGACCTGGCGGTCTACGTTGGTTGGAGGATAAGAATACGGCAGCTGTATATATTAGGTTATACAATCACACGCAGGAGGGGAAGTTTTGGTCCGGCACATGGGCGGGGCAGAATGGGGGGCGGGAGGATCCCACGGCATACACGGTCTGGAGGGGTGATCCAGTGGTCTCTCTAGGGTCGGACTATGCCGTGGGTTCTCCCTCCTCCACCTGCCCTGCCGGGGGGGGGGGGTATTTGTGGTCACCCCGCCCCCCCTATGCGTGGGTCCCAGAAAACTTCCTTTTGTTAATGCAGTGGCATTATTTGGTGTTGAATTTGAATTATGGCTGCATAAAGGGAGAAAAATTAATTTAATTTAATAAATCGTGACCTTTCCACATTTTGCCATAACAACTGTGTCCTTGTGTTTATTTTAGATAAGAATTTAGATAAGAAGGAAAAATGGGGAGATGAGTTGTGAAGTGGGGTTATGGGTATTGGTAAGAGGAATGCAGCATCCTGACCTTAATACTAGCTATACATCATGTCCCGCTCCCAATGTCTCAGCCATATATACAATCTACAGTGCTTAGTGCCTCCCTATATCACTACTACCTAATAGTAAACTAAGGCACCGGAGCAACTTCTTTCTTCACTTCCAATAAACAGGTGCTTAACATATCTATGCTGCAACTAAACTTGGTATAACATTGTTGCAACTATACAAAAGGGATTCAGTTTACAAATTACTCATACTATTCCAGGCTGCATACAGAACAAAGTGGAAAAAGGTATTTCTTCTCTGTATGCAAGAGATATACAAAATACATATTTCTCTTGTATAGTATATAAAACCAATTAGCCATTCAGACATTGTGGTATTATCAATGTAACAGTCCTTCCCTGATGTGCATAAAAAAGTTGCATAGCTCAGCTACATAGTACCAACCTTTAGCTATTTATATACATTAAGCCAATTCGCAGTTGAGGTCTAACATTCAGGAAAGCTGACAAATGCCCTCTTAAGAGTCATGGACTGACTGGAGACTCAGGATACTTAGGTACTGATGTGACAGGATGGAGACTGGAAATACTAGTACTGCTGTGGCAGGCTGGAAACAAGGGATACTCAGGTACTGCTGCAATAGACTGGAAACTGGATACACAGGTATAGCTGTGACAGGTTGGAGACACAGGATACACAGGTACTGCTATGACAGAAGACAAGCCAAGTGTCAAAATACCAGGAAAGCAGTTTGATAATTCATCAAGCTCAGGCAAAATCCAGGAAAATGGTTTATCAACAAGCCGAGTTCAGAAGCCAGGAAATTACCAACACAACGGGAATTCAGGAGGCAGAACAGAGGCATAAACATTGAGAAGAACCACAATGCCAGGGCAGGGAGTGGTCTGAGAAGCAGCCTTATAAAGTGATGCTGATTAGGTAACTGTATGCAGCTGACAGGCAGATGGAGCTTAAGAGTACCACCAGTGCGGGCAGCAGGTCCCCAAGAAATCAGCCCAAATCAGAGCCCTCTGGTGGAGTCCCAGGTTCAGTCTTGGGCAGGGGTGTGACAACCTTAACAGTGAGTATGGACTAATATGCGCTTCAACATATGATTTGGTGTATGGACTATTATGCATCTCAACATAACACCTGTGTAGTGGTACTATGGAAAGAATATAATATTTATTATTGGGTTATGAAAGTTTAGGAATAGGCATGTAGAAACTCTATTGCCCTGTCATCTAACACCATAAAACAGCTGAAATCACTGTTAGTTTTAAAGGGATACTAAACCCAAATTTTCCTTTAATGGTTCAGATAGAACATGCACTTTTAAGCAACTTTCTAATTTACTCCTATTATCAAATTTTCCGGAAGCGGCCCATTTTTGGTTCAGGACCTGGGTAGCGCTTGCTGATTGGTGGCTAAATGTAGCCCACCAATAAGCAACCTCTATCCAGGGTGCTGAACCCAAAATGGGCCGGTTCCTAAATTTTACATTCCTGCTTTTCAAATAAAGATAGCAAGAGAACAAAGAAAAAATTATAATAGGAGTAAATTAGAAAGTTGCGTGCTCTATTTGAATCATGAAAGAAAAAAATTGGGTTTAGTGTCCCTTTAAATTAAGTATTTTTGAGCAGAATAATCTTTATAAAATCCTCTTCCTAAATGATCCAGCAATTCTTAAATGCTCCTTCTAAAACTTAGTGTCTCCTCATATATAAATTGGTCAATCTACCTCCTTATTTCAGTATATGAATAATAATTACCTCCAGGCTCGCTTCTGAATGCTTGCACAGATAGTAACAAGGTCTAACACATGAGCAATAACAGGGACAGGTCTAATGAGGGAAAAGATAAAAGCTTAAAAATGCAAGAATAGTTATAGAACACGGGCACCCTCTGAATTATTACACTTCTGGCAAAATCTGATGTGCAGTAATGCGCTTCACTAAATCCCTTTCAATAGATAGTAGTTAGTGAGAAAGGCAGACAAAACCTGTAATGACAGCTATTTGCATATTACACAATCCTCCTTTACTGATTTAACATATAAATGTGTGCAAAACATTGCGCTTTCAAAGATTTTTAATAATAGTGTTGTTATATGAAAGGCCACTACTGCTTGTTAGTCTAGGGGGATCAAGAATAACAAAATTTCATCTAACTTTGCATGCTACTGCTCCATGGAATCTTTTGCTGGATCACACTGCGGGGCGAGCACCAGGTGTCAAAGCAGGTGACTTCGGCAATGACATCACCAGCACTAAATTGTGTTTACACATGACCCATGCGAATGCCTGTATATCCTACCTAGGTAGCCCTCCATGACAGGACTCATATAATGAATCTCACAGAGGCTTTGGAAAATAATAAAACTTCTAATCAAAAAACTTCTAGTGAAAAAAGCAGACAGAACCGAAAATTAAAGTTATTTACAATTGCATTTTGCCAAATTTAAACTTCAGATTAGTTTAAAAAAAAATATTTTGGGTTCTAAACCCCTTTAATCATGCTAATTGTATTTTTACACTCTGCGAATATCTTTTGCTGGAACAATCTGTTATGTGTAATCAGACAACCTTAATTTATGCCAATAAAGATATTGCAAATATGATTTGGTTAAAATAAATAGTCAATTGAACAAGGAAAGATCCCTTTATATTTTTATTAACAGAAAAATTTATGAACAGCCACATGATTAAAAACAGGACACTACAATGTTCTGTTAATGCATTCATTTATTCAAATGTCGTCCCCATCGCTCCACAGAGACAGCAATCATTAAGGTTACCAACGACCTACTTACAGCAAAATCAAAAGGCCACTTCTCTCTGCTTATCCTCCTTGTTCTGTCCACAGCCTTTGATACTGTTGACCACCCTCTTTTGCTCCAAATCCTCCAATCCTTCGACATTTGTGACAAAGCCCTCTCGTGGTTCTCTTCCTACCTGTCAAACCGTACCTTTAGTGTAGCCTTCTCTGGGTCCTCCTCTGCCCCGTCACCACTTTCTGTCGGGGTACCAAAAGGCTCTGTCCTCTGTCCCCTTCTCTTCTCAATCTACACATCATCGTTAGGTTCCCTAATTAAGTCATACGGTTTTCTATATCATTTGTATGTTGACGACACCCAAATCTACTCTGCACCAGACCTATCTCCTTTCTTGCTAACCCATGTCACTGTCTTTCTTACATCTCTTCCTGGATGTCCCCTCACTACCTCAAGCTAAATCTCTCCAAAACTGAGCTCCTTATTTTCCCCCCTTCTTCCAAAGTCTCCACCCCCAATCTCTCTATAACTGTTGAAAACTCCATCATTACCCCTAACCCGCATGCCCAATGTCTTGGGGTCACATTTGACTCAGATCTTTCTTTCACTCCTCACATTCAGTCCTTGGCTAAATCCTGCCGCTTCCACCTTAAAACCATCTCTAAAATTAGACATTTCCTTACACAAGACACAACTAAGATTTTAATCCACTCTCTCATCCTTTCCCGCCTCAATCACTGCAAGTCTGTCCTCTCTGGTCTCCCCAGCTGCTGCCTAGCTCCTTTACAATTCATAATGAATGCCTCTGCCATGCTCATCTTCCTTACATGTCGCTCTTCATTTGCTGCACTTCTCTGCCAATCCCTTCACTGGCTTCCACTTGCCTCTAGGATTAAACACGAAATTCTCACTATGAAATACAAAGCCCTCAACTGCACTGCTCCCCCATATATCTCAGACCTTGTCTCCAGATACTCTCCCTCCCGTCCCCTTTGCTCTGCTCATGACCTTCTACTCTCCTCCTCTCTTGTTACCTCCTCACACTACCGTTTACAGGACTTCTCCAGACTGGCTCCCATCTTGTGGAACTCTCTGCCTCACTCCACAAGACTCTCCCCTAGTTTTGAAAGCTTCAAGCGCTCCCTAAAGACTCTACTGTTCAGGGATGCATGCAACCTCCACTAACCTTTCTTTATACCAGTTCCTCTCCTCCATAGCTATCCCCTGAACCCCCTTAGCATGTAAGCCTAAGAGTCCAACTGTTTGTAGATCACCTTCTTAAGAGCTGACTACAACAGTGTGACTCTTGGCAGGACCCTCTACCCGTTTGATCCCTATAAATGTTTTGTTGTACTCCACCTTTGTTTATAGCGCTGCGGAATCTGTTGGCGCTCTACAAATAACCAATAACAATAATAATAATAAAAATGTCCATCGTAAAACTATGGCTGAAGGCCCTTGTTATTTGTTGGGTTATCTGTTTGGTTTGTGTGATGCTTTAAAGGCACAGTAAAGTAATATAAAGTAAGAGCATGCAATTTTAAACAACTTTCCAATTTAATACTACTATCAAATTGTCTTTATTATTTTGGTATCTCTTGTTAAAGGAACACTGAACCCAAATGTTTTCTTTTGTGATTCAGATAGAGCATGCAATTTTAAACAACATTCTAATTTACTCCTATTATCAATTTTTCTTCATTTTCTTGCTATCTTTATTTAAAAAAAGAAGGCATCTAAGCTTTTTTAGCACTTTTTTTTATTGATGGATGAGTGTATCCACCAATCAGCAAGGACAACCCAGGTTGTTCACCAAAAATGTGCCGGCATCTAAACTTACATTCTTGCATTTCAAATAAAGATACCAAGAGAATAAAGAAAATTTGATAATAGGAGTAAATTAGAAAGTTGCTTAAAATTTAGATGTAGTAGCAATGCACTACTGGGAGCTAACAAGAGATAGATATGTGCAGCCAACAATCACTGTAAAAATCATATACTGAGCCACAAAAGAAATGGCATGCACAATGTCATGAAAACCATAAGATTTTAAGATGCAAGAGGCTATTTTTTTCTTCTTCTTCAGTTTTTCTTGTATTTCCATGTTTGCTATTTACAATTCTTTATAAGGACTAAAAAGTCAAACTTTCAGAAGATTTTTTTTTTTTTTTAACCTACATCTGGTGAACCAGATACAACATGCAACTCACTCTTCTCAGGAGAGGGATCTTTATGTGCAAAGCTGTCAACACAGAGTGACAGAAGACAGTGTCTCCTATCAACATACAGAGACCTGAGGTCAAATCGAGTTTAAATTCTAGGACATCTCAAGATATGTTTTGATCATTGTTATATTACTAGATTATCAAAATATGACAGACTTATGTTTGGTATAAGAATAATCCTCATGGTGTCACAATGGGATTCATTATAAGTGTACGGGTACTAGATATACTTTAATACAATTATAAGGTATCCTATAATGTCAGCCAGGGCTTGGGGACTGGTTTATGGTCTGCCATATAAAGGGGTGGCTATGTTCCCTGCCTACACTGCCAAAAGTTGCAGATATATGGTTGTAGCTGTTCTTTATGCATGTTTCTTGACAGACCCACACTTCTTGCATTGTAATTTGTAATACTAAGGATTGGGGTACTGTTTATAAAGAGTATAAAATATTTACTTGCTTTTATATCTTTTGTTTACAATCTGTTGTCTCATAGAGAGTGTGTGGTGCCCAGGGTGCCCCTTACATGATGAGCCAACACTCTTATGTGTTGATTGAAGGGACTGTGAGTTGGAACTAGATATCTTATTTTACCCACTATATACAGTAAATGTCACAATAATGAATCAGATAGGCTCAGCTATCATCAGTACAGACGTGTTTTTCACAGTGCAAGTACAATATATTAAAGATGGAAGTTGAGTGGCCTTATTGTTCCATAAAGCACCACTTAATGCGGTAGAATTGCATAATTAACAAGTGCATAATAAAAAGACAAGTCAATAACACCTACTCTGAATTTCAAATAAGCAGTAGATTTTTTTTCTGACAAATTTATTTTTTTCTCCCATCTTCCGGCCCCCTGTATTATAGACTAGCTGTACGTATTCCCTGTGAGCTTGTACACATGCTCATTAGGATCTTGTTCCCCAGAGAGTGTGAATATAAAGAGACTGTGCAAAAATGTGATAATAGAAGTAAATTGGAAAGTGTCTTAAAACTGCATACTCTATCTGAATCTCCCTCAGCACTGGTACATTTCCCTCATCAATGAAACATGCACTGGTCACACCTATCCTCAAAAAACCTTCCCTTGATCCTACTTCCCCATCAAACTACCGCCCAATTTCCCTCCTCCCTTGCTTCAAAGCTTCTCGAAAAACTAGTATATGCACGCCTATCCCATTTCCTTACGTTAAACTCCCTTCTTGACCCGCTGCAATCTGGATTTCGTCCCTATCACGCCACAGAGACAGCTATTGTTAAGGTCGCCAACGACCTACTTACAGCTAAATCAAAAGGCCACTTCTCTCTGCTTATCCTCCTTGATCTGTCCGCAGCCTTTGACACTGTCGACCACCCTCTTTTGCTCCAAACCCTCCAATCCTTCGGCATCTGTGACACAGCCCTTTTGTGGCTCTCTTCCTACCTGTCAAACCGTACCTTCAGTGTAGCCTTCTCTGGGGCCTCCTCTGCCCCGTCACCACTTTCTGTCGGAGTACCGCAAGGCTCTGTCCTTGGCCCCTTCTCTTCTCAATCTATACGTCATCACTAGGTTCCCTAATTAAGTCCCAAGGTTTCCAATATCATTTGTATGCCGATGACACCCAAATCTACTTCTCTGCACCAGAACTATCTCCTTCCTTGCTAACCCGTTTTACTAACTGTCTTTCTCACATCTCTTCCTGGATGTCCTCTCACTACCTCAAGCTAAATCTCTCCAAAACTGAGCTCCTCATTTTCCCCCCTTCTTCCAAAATCTCCGCCCCCAATATCTCTATAACTGTCGACAACTCCATCATTACCCCTACCCCGCATGCCCGATGTCTCGGGGTCACATTTGACTCTTTCCTTCACTCCTCACATTCAGTCCTTGGCTACAGCCTGCCGCTTCCACCTTAAAAACATCTCTAAAATTAGACACTTCCTTACACAAGACACAACTAAGATTTTAATCCACTCTCTCATTCTTTCCCGCCTTGATTACTGCAACTCTGTCCTCTCTGGTCTCCCCACCTGCCGCCTAGCTCCTTTACAATCCATAATGAATGCCTCTGCCAGACTTGTCTTCCTTACACGTCACTCTTCATCTGCTGCGCCTCTCTGCCAATCGCTTCACTGGCTTCCTCTTGCCTCTAGGATCAAACACAAAACTCTCACTCTGACATACAAAGCCCTCAACTGCACTGCTCCCCCCTACATCTCAGAACTTGTCTCCAGATACTCTCCCTCCCGTCCCCTTCGCTCTACTCATGACCTCCTACTCTCCACCTCTCTTGTCACCTCATCACACTCCCGTTTACAGGACTTCTCCAGACTGGCTCCCATCTTGTGGAACTCTCTGCCTCGCTCCACAAGACTCTCTTCTAGTTTTAAAAGCTTCAAGTGCTCCCTAAAGACTCTACTGTTCAGGGACGCATACAACCTACGCTAACCATTCCTAATACCAGTTCCTCTCCTCCACTGCAATCCCCTGAACCCTCTTAGCATGTAAGCCTAAAAGTCCAGCTGTTTGCAGATCTTCTTAAGAGCTGACTACAACAGTGCAACTCTTGGCAGGGCCCTCTACCCTATAATTGTTTTGTTGTACTCCTCCTTTGTTTATAGCGCTGCGGAATCTATTTTGACTTGAGTGTCCCTTTAATGCACACTCATGTTTCGACGTGCAGTTACTTGTTTTTATTGTCTTTTACTGCTCTTGAAAAAGACGCTTGAGCGTTGAAACGCGTAGAGCTAAAATAAACCCTTTTTATCTCTTACATTTGAATCACTTTTTCTGTGACGAGCCGGACTTGCTATTTTGGATAAGTAAGTTACTACTTGTTTTTTCAACTTAAGTTATTACTTTACTGCTGATGGGGTTTTAATCATTTTCCAGCCCTGTTGAAAACCACCCTGTTGTTTCCTTTGGAGAGGGACATACCGTAGAGGGATATACCATAGAAGCAGGACTCACATTACTTAAGGAGTGAGTATATTGCACATTATTACAACGGATTTAACTTGCACATCAAGTCCATTTCTATCTATCATTAGAAACTAACTATTCTGCAAGACCAGCGCCATCCATTTCGTTTTGTCTTTTCCCTAATAAAATAACAAAGCCCCCCAAATAAAAAAAAATCCCTACCCTATTCTAAATAACAAAAGTTCAAAGCTCTTTTACCTTACCAGCCCTTAAAAGGGCCTTTTGCGGGGCATGCCCCAAAGAAAACACCTCTTTTGCCTGTAAAAAAAACATACACCCCCCCAACATTAAAACCCACCACCCACATACCCCTAATCTAACCCAAACCTCCCTTAAATAAACCTAACACTACCCCCCTGAAGATCATCCTACCTTGAGTCGTGTTCAGCCAGCCGACCACCGATGGAACCGAAGAGGAGATCCGGAGCGGCAGAAGTCATCATCCAAGGGGCGCTGAAGCAATCTTCCATCCGATGAAGTCATCATCCAGGCGGCGCTGAAGAAATCTTCCATCCGATAGAAGTCTTCATCGAGGCGGCGTCTTCAATCTTCATCCATCCGGAGCGGAGCCATCTTCAGAGGAGCCTACGCGGATCCATCCTCTTCTTCCCGACGACTAACGATGAATGACGGTACCTTTAAGTGACGTCATCCAAGATGGCGTCCCTCGAATTCCGATTGGCTGATAGGATTCTATCAGCCAATCGGAATTAAGGTAGGAAAATTCTGATTGGCTGAAGAATCAGCCAATCAGATTCAAGTTCAATCCGATTGGATGATCCAATCAGCCAATCAGATTGAGCTCGCATTCTATTGGCTGATCAGAACAGCCAATAGAATGCAAGCTCAATCTGATTGAGCTCGCATTCTATTGGCTGATCGGAACAGCCAATAGAATGCGAGCTCAATCTGATTGGCTGATTCCATCAGCCAATCAGAATTTTCCTACCTTAATTCCAATTGGCTGATAGAATCCTATCAGCCAATCGGAATTTGAGGGACGCCATCTTGGATGACGTCATTTAAAGGAATCGTCATTCGTTGGGAAGTCGTCGGCCAGGATGGATGTTCCGCGTCGGCGGGATGAAGATGGATCCGGAAGAAAGAAGATTGAAGATGCCGCTTGATAGAAGACTTCAGCCGGATGATGGACCTCTTCAGCCCGATGATGGACCTCTTCAGCCCGATGATGGACCTCTTCAGCCAGATGATGGATCTCTTCAGCCCGATGATGGACCTCTTCAGCCGGATGATGGATCTCTTCAGCCCAATGATGGATCTCTTCAGCCCCCGCTTGGGCTTGGATAAAGTTTTCGGAGCCTCCTCTAGACGGATCGGTGATACCCGGCATGGTGAAGATAAGGTAGGGAGATCTTCAGGGGCTTAGTGTTAGGTTTATTTAAGGGGGGGTTTGGGTTAGATTAGGGGTATGTTGGTGGTGGGTTGTAATGTTGGGGTGGTATTGTATGGTTTTTTTTACAGGCAAAAGAACAGAATTCTTTGGCGTATGTCCCACAAAAGGCCCTTTTAAGGGCTGGTAAGGTAAAATAGCTTTTCTATTTGTATTTTAGAATAGGGTAGGGCATTTTTTTTATTTTGGGGGCTTTGTTATTTTATTAGGGGGCTTAGAGTAGGTGTAATTAGCTTAAAATTGTTGTAATATTTTTATTATGTTTGTAAATATTTTTTTATTTTTTGTAACTTAGTTCTTTTTTTATTTTTTGTACTTTAGTTAGTTTATTTAATTGTATTTATTTGTAGGTATTGTATTTAATTAATTTATTGATAGTGTAGTGTTAGGTTTAATTGTAACTTAGGTTAGGATTTATTTTACAGGTAATTTTGTAATTATTTTAACTAGGTAGCTATTAAATAGTCAATAACGATTTAATAGCTATTGTACCTAGTTAAAATAAATACAAAGTTGCCTGTAAAATAAATATAAATACTAAGATAGCTACAATGTAACTATTAGTTATATTGTAGCTATATTAGGGTTTATTTTACAGGTAAGTATTTAGTTTTAAATAGGATTCATTTATTTAATTAATTTAATGATAGTGTAGTGTTAGGTGTAATTGTAACTTAGGTTAGGATTTATTTTACAGGTAAATTTGTATTTATTTTAGCTAGGTAGTTATTAAATAGTTATTAACTATTTAATAACTATTGTACCTAGTTAAAATAAATGCAAAGTTGCCTGTAAAATAAATATAAATCCTAAAATAGCTACAATGTAACTATTAGTTATATTGTAGCTATATTAATAGCTAGTAGGGGGCTTACATTAGGCGTAATTAGTTTAACCCCTTAATGACCACAATGTACCCTGTATGTCACTGTTCGTTAAGGGTTTTTTCAGGACATAATAGCACAAGTCTAGCAAGAACACGCTATTAATGCCCTCCCTCCAGCAGGCTTTGTGGAATAAAGCAGTCTCAATGCTGGTGGCAAGACCGCACTATAAAACAATCAAGTCCCAAAAAAAGGCCAGTGACATACAGGGTACGTCGCTGGTCCTTAAGGGGTTAAAATTATTGTAATATTTTATTATTTTTGGTAATTTAGTGTTGCCAGCTGTAGTTCTTAAAAATACTGGTGATAGGTTACGGGACCTAGCTGAGTTCACACAATGTCTCCACAAAAGCTCAACCTTAGGCCCCAACCATTGATCCCACCACATATAATTTTCACAACTAAGCAGTCATTTTATCCCCTTGGTTGCCAGTAACACGTACAGAGCAGTGATGTGACTCTCTTGGCTGCTAGAGGTACACACCCAGCAATGATTGAACACCCCCATGTTTGCCTGTAACACATATAATAGAAAATGCACAGTGTAACTTCTTTTTGAGCCATTTCTAATGCATAAAGGCCTAGAAATCCTTTTCCATTTAGCGCACATGGGTCTTTAAAAATACTAGACATTTAAGTGTCCAGTATTTTTGTACAGATTTAACTGTACAGCCTGTTAAAATACTGGACTGTCTGTTTGAATACTGGACACCTGGCAACCCTACATATGGGTGATTTTCACAATATCTGGTCTAGTTGTATCCAATCCAAACTTTTGGACGCAATATAAGAATGTGTGTAAATCGAGCCCCGGAGGAATGCCTATGAGAGGAGGGGCCAATGACCTAACTCTAGGCATAGGGGCGTGGTTCAGTGAGCCGTTGCTCACTCGTTGGTTTGCAGAGCAGGAGCGAAGACCTGTGAAGAAAAGCGTCCCTGTTTTTACTTACCATGGCGGATTTCCAGGCGATTCTTGGAACGGTCCAGGAGCTGCTGATGTCCAAGGGTGCGGAGTGGATCCGGAAGAGGCTTGCTGCAGAGGAAGACGTTGGAGCTGGAGGTGCGGTCACGGTGGGCGGTGAGGTATTCAGGCCAGTTCGTAGATCCCGCCCGCCAGAGAGGCTGAGTCCATCCACCGTGAAGAGGCAGGAGTCCGGGAGCCGGAAGAGGAAGCCGGTGAAGTCGACGGTGGCAGCAGGAGTATCCGTTCAGTGAGTGGCGTCGGAGAAGAAAGGCGGAGCTGTTGGACGTCAGACCGGGACCGGAATCTTCAGCAGGCCGGACGAGTTGCGGTTTCTTCAAGGAGAGACTGCAGCAGGTAATCCTTCTTCTTTTTCAGGTGCCGGAGTCTTGTTTGGCGAGGGGGTGGCGTCGGATGAAGCAGCAATGGCGGCTGGTGAAGAAGATTCGGAGGAGCGGCACGTAAGTAACTTGGCGCCTTTACTGGACAATATGGCCTTCTCAGGCCCTGGGAGTTCCGGAGGACAGGAGGAGACAACCGCCGTTAGGCCTGGGGTATTGCAGAGCGAGAATATTACCGCCAATCAGGGGGCCAAATTTTTGGGCGGCAATTTTGTATATGGGCGGGAAAATATCACCGGGGGCCAGGAGATGATTACGGCCTTTGGGCCTGGTATTTCTCATGCCGGAGAGATTACGGCTCCTCAGGGATTGAATATGAGAGGCAATATTGATACTTCTAGTCAGGATAGGCCTATAACGGCTAATAAGCCTGGGGGTAATTTAGAGCCTAGGTCAGCGGTAGGCTCTAATGCAGCTTCTGGCAGAGCAGGGAAAAAAGCAGTTGCTAAAAGAAAGCACTGCAATACAGGATTAGGAGCAGACAACGCTGAGGTGGATGTTATGCCAGGCAGTTCAGAAAGGTGGGAGAGTTTTAGAGAGAAAATTCATGATTTGGTATCTTCTATTGATGCAGCCCTTTCAAGGAAAAAACTTTCCTTAAGGGACATTCAGTCTTTAGTTGGAAAGCTGAATTTCGCATGTAAAATCATTCCGGTTGGAAGAATTTTTTGCAGACGGTTGTCTTTAGCTACGGTGGGAGTTAAAATTCCCCACTTTAGGATCCGTTTGTCCGTACAAGTAAAGGAAGATATGAGTGTCTGGAAAACTTTCTTAAAGGATGACAATGGTAAATCCTTGATTCAAGCCCCAGAGATTTTAAGTAGTGAGCTTCATTTATTCACTGATGCTTCGGGTGCGCATGGTTTTGAAGCCCTATTTGGGAAAAAATGGTGTGCTGGTGCTTGGCATGTGTTTCTGGTATAACAAAAAAACTTGTTTTTCTGGAATTATTTCCGTTGGTGGTAGCTTTAAAAATTTGGGGTTTTGAATTTGTGAATAGAAAGGAGGTTTTTCATTCAGATAATATGGGGGTTGTTTTTGCTATCAACCGTCTATCATCCAGTTCTAAGCCAGTGATTGGGTTGCTCAGGATGTTTGTTTTTGAATGTATGAAGCACAATGTTTATTTTAGAGCTATTCATGTTCCTGGAATAGAGAATGTGGGGGCTGACGCTCTTTCTCATTTTCAGTGGCGGAGATTCCGGGAGGTAGTGCAAGATGCAGAAAGGATCGGTTCTCCTTGCCCGGAAGAAATGTGGTATTTGAACTTCCTAGACTGTTGAGATCGGTGAGGGGAGCCTTAGCTCCTAGTACTTGGAAAGCTTACTTATCAGTGTGGGTGCAGTGGCTGAATAAAATAGCCGATTTTGAAGGGGAAAAGGAGGAGTTTTTGTTATTGGATTGAGGAATGGAGAGAGAGGAATATGTCTAAGTCTATGGTTCAGAGGAATATGGCGGCATTATGCTTTTTGTTTAACCTCCTAGATTGGGTTGATTTGTCAAAGAAATTTTGCATGCAGATGGCAGTACGAAGCCTAATTTGGGGTAGGGTTTCTGTAGATAATAGGAGGCCCTTGGTTTTTTTCTGTGTTGGAAAGGCTTGTTAATGTTCTTCCTGTTATTTGTTTTTCTCATTTTGAGGTCCTGTTATTTAGAGTTGCTTTTTTGATCGCTTTTTTCAGGGCTGTTAGGATTTTAGAGTTGGTTTCTGCAAATCGTTGGAGTTGTGGGGGTTTATATTATAAAGATGTGGTGTTGAACCCTCACGAGGTTCTTTTATGGTTGAGAAAATAAAAAAACGACCAAACAGGAAAAGGTTGTTGGATTTGTTTGAGAGAGATTGAGGGTATGTGCTGCCCGGTTACGGCAGTTAGGGATTTTCTATATTTCCGAGGTGGTATTGATAGTATTCCGTTATTGGTTCATGAGGATGGGACTTCTCTATCTCGTTATCAATTTGAATCAGTGATGAAAAAGGCTTTAGAAGTGATTGGTATGGATAGCAAGGATTTTGGTTGCCATTCTTTTAGAATCGGGGCAGCAACTGAAGCGAGTATTTCTGGGCTGAATGTTGGTACGGTAAAAAAGATTGGGAAATGGAGATCTGATTGTTTTAGGTTATATGTTAGACCAGATCTAGTTTGATAAGTTATAAAGTTATAGATAGTTTTTTGGCAGGTCCCCTTCACTGTTGGATTGTGGGACACTCATATATTTATTGGGCAAGAAAAGAGGCAGCAGTCAGAGACTCAGGGATGCAACTTAGCTGTTCTACTGAGGACATTTTAATTAAATGGTTCGGTATTAGGGGAATGAAGTGGGATCAGTTATTAGGTAAAGTTATCAGTTGGGCTAGGCTTTTTCATCCACCTGACATTTTAATCATTCATGTGGGGGGTAATGATCTTGGGTTTATGGCTCAAAAGTGCCTGATCGATATTATAAAAAGGGATATTGTTAGGTTAAAGGAATTATTTCCTAACATGATGATAATATGGTCTGACATCGAATGCAGGCTGTGTTGGAGGTCTGCTTGGGACTTTAAAAGGTTGGATTCATCTAGAAAAAAGGTTAATTGGACTATTACAAGTTTTGTGGCAAAATTGGGGGTTTTTGGTGTCAGGCATGTGGAGTTTGAAGGAGAATCCGGAAGCTGTTTCTTTTTAAAAGATGGAGTGCACCTTAACAAAATTGGTTTACACCTTTTTAATTTCAATGTAGTAACGGATATCACTAAGCGCCCTCCAGAGATAAGACCTAGCTTCGGTTTATTGACTCCTAGTAGTCAAAAAAGATGAAAAGGAATAGAGGGATAGAAAACCAAAGTGCCACTTGAGGCTCGATCTGTAATAGCCCAAAAAATACTAGGTGGGGTTGAGATAAAATTAAAATTATATCCACTTTAATTACACATAAAATATCACATAAAATAATTCAATAAAATCACAAACTAAAATACTACCCTTGATCACTGGGTAGGGTTAGATCATAGGTCTGCAAAAGACAATTCACAAATATCGAATACTAAGGTAAACATGGGAGTCAAGGCTCCTTGTCCTTAAAATTGTATTCCGTTGACTTAACAAGTGCCTGTTAGATTAGATAACTCTGCGGCCCGAATCGGGTCAATAAATGCCGTCTGCAACTATTTAAAACTGCAAATACATATAGTGATACGATGACTGTGTGCTGGATCCAAAAACCTGTGTTTAACTTACAGAGTGTTCAAAGCAATATCATAAATTGATATTAGATACCCTTAAAAACATTAAATCAAACTTTCAAAACATAAAACTTCAAAAACTTGTGACGTAAAAGGAGGTGAACAGTGATTCAAAAACAATCTAAAAACAAAACATAAATTTAAAATTCCTGTGATGTAATGAAAAGTGTAGCGTGAAATGTCATAAAAATAAAGTCCAATCTGTGCTATGTAGATTATCAAAGTCAGGTGAAAAAAACGGTGGCCACTGTGAAAGCAAAAATATTGATGAACAATACAATCCAACGTGTATATGCTCCTTACAACCTAAAAGCTAAAGTGTTCCTGTAGTGGTCCTGTAAGTGATGCAGGAACCGGAAAGTAAGGTCTATACGTCTCGGGTCTCCCAAATTCAAGTTTCCCACGATGGTACCTAGAAACAAAAAACACCAATAGTGCAGACGGTTTTCTTAATCTGCTATCAATTGCAAACGTACTCACCAGTCGACGCGTTTCGGTCTATGCTAGACCTTTATCAAGACTGGTTTTGTTTAACTTTTAATGCTCTTATATATTAATTAAAACAATGTGAACCGGAAGTAGTTACTTACTTCTTCCGGTTTCGAGTGTTCAATAAAATTCTTATTTTTAATCCTTGTTTTATAATTGGTTTTTGTGTGGAATGCCTTATATAAAATTTTCAATATTTACATATTTGTTGACTTTATCTATTATCATTTTTTTTAGTAAGTTCGATAATTTGGCAGTTATACTCTCCATCCGGTGTCCTAAGCTAGACTACTTCCGGTCTTTCTCCGTAAACAGCAATGTACTAATGTATACAGACATCTCAGTTTATTGTGTGATCCATTTCATGATGGAGAGTGTTTTTACATGATGTTTTACATAAAAACAGATCTGTCCATAATGTTATAGTCATTCCGCTATCATATATAGACATCTCAGTTTATTTTAGATACTGTTGTCACCCGATAGTTCACATAACAGCAGATCTACCACTATTATCTCAATATGAATCTTTACCTACATTGTGATTCCTACCTGAATACTATCCAGGGGGGATGGGGGACTCTCCTATTGGAGACTATTTTCCGCAGTTTACATAAAAATAACTATAATATTACCACAGTATGATTCCTTACCTAATGTGTATTTTCATAAACAGATTTTTTCTAACATATTCATATGTCCTTTGACTATATCTGTATCATTCCATTATGAATGGAAGAGGAGGTTTACCTAGTGAAACCTTAGTGGTTTATATCCCTTCATTCATGAATAGAGGTGTGGAGATATATTCTCCCTAATGATTCGGATCCTTCTATTCAGGAACGCATGCGCATATTTTATATATGACGCATACAGAGATGGGTCTGTGGAGACGTCAATATCTTATTGGTTTCAATCTTTACAATCAGGGCCGTCTTCTAATTCTATTTAACCCAGAAGGGAGGTTACGCATACAGAGAGATGGGGGTGTCGAAATTCAAAAGATCTTATTGGTCCAGATCTTTACAATCAGACCTGACTTCTATTTCACCCTGAAAAGGGAGTGTGCTTCAATGTATATTTTCTATGGGTGATTTCTATATTCATTAAATATATCACTTAAAAGCTCGGTTATTATATAATTACTAAATATACCTTATCAATTCAATAATGACTATTAGCACCGGTGTTTATATAGAGATCGGTTTTGATGACCTAGATTTCTTTACCATAATGTATAATATTATTGTGGTAATCTAAATGTAGTATACAACCCTGAATGTGAATCTTTGGTCAGCTTGTCTAATAGGTTTATAGCCGGCTTATAACAGCCAATCAGAGACTGGCTGGAAACGGAGTCTGTTGTTTACTGTAATACATCCGACCATTAATCAGTATAGGGGGATACTCTGTGCAAACTAGATATATTAGAGATCTAATCTATAATACATATCTTTCTAGGTGCTTCCAGTCCCCAGATTGGTGAAGGAGCCAAAACATCAAATCGTAGGTGTATGGATAGGTCTATTTGACATGTCTCTTCCTTTGATGTTATAGGTGACGTTTTATATCTTATTATTAATTGTTAGATAATTCTATAGATATTTATCAATGTTGATAAGTTGAGTCCTAGCATCTTAGCTAAGGATCTCAAGCTGCTTGACGTTTTGTTTTTCAATGGATAAAGACTATACTGAATTACAAGGTAATTTGGCATTAGTTGCCTAAGTGCAATTTATATTCAGCCTTCTGATTTTTTGATCAGTGTTATATTACTATATGGGGGTACAAGATACTTATTCATTAATATTTTACTACGTTGATTTGCATTTCTTCTTGAACCGGCTTTTCAGGGCCGATAATTAGAACTATATCTTTAATATATTAAAGAATCTTACTATGATGATTAAAGGGATCTTTTCCATATAGAGTCTTACCTTACGGTCTAACTGTGTATATCTAATTGTATCTCACTGTACAATAGAGAAAGTTGCTTCTGACGTTCTGGTATTTTTATATAAATAATTTATTTAGACCCTAGTTGTTTTACCTATGGGTTCTAAGTGTTTATTAGGTCTTTATTAAGGGTTCTAGGTCCTTATTGAAAAATGTTCAATTGTAGAGAGGATATAATCTTTAATATCCCTTATTTTGGAATAATTTAAAGAGTAGAAGGGTAAGGATAACAGCTGAACTAAAGGATGAGACAGGGGATACAATGAGTACAGTTCATTTGCATGGCATATGTATAGCAGAAAATCTAGATGAAAGTAGCTGGAGAGGTCCTGATTAGAGAATCTTGATTTGCATATGTCTTGTTCACATATGTCTTTCATCATCTTTAGAGTATCTTTCTTTGATATACGCTACTTATTTAGGGGTTCAACAGATGTGAAAGGTCTTCCTTGTTGTTAAGGCCTCTTGGAAACAGGCAGTCTATTTGGAATATCCATTTAGACTAATTGGTTAGTAGTTTTTCAAACCTCCCCTCCAGTTTTTTGTTATCTTTTGAATTCCTATATACTTTAATGTTTTAATATTCCCATGATGTTTAGTTGTGAAGTGCTGATAGAGGGGTGTTTCCATGTTAAGTTTTTCAATCATTAACAGATGTTCCCGGATCCTGTCTCTGAGAACTCTGGACGTCTGTCCAACATACTGGAGTCCACACGGACATTGTAATAAATAAATGACCCCCTTGTCTTGACAGCGTATCAAATCTTGTATTCTAAATTCTTCCTTGGTGTTATTGGAGATGAATTTGGTTGTTTTAGTACCACACTTACACGCTTTGCACGTGTGGCAAGGGTAAAATCCTTTCACCCTTTTTCCATAGACATCCTGTATTTCCCCCCTTGTTCTTTTTTTGGAGGCTGGGTGCCAGTCTTCGTTTTTCTGTATATGAACCTCGGGTACTCTGGCAGCTTGTCTCCTATTATGTCATCATCCTTAAGCAATGCCCAGTGTTTCCGGAAGATGTTTTCTACTATTTGTTTGTTGTCACTATATTCAGTTATCATTGCTATATTATAGCTGTTCTCAGTGAAGTTCTCTTTGACTTTTTCTTCATATTTGGTCAGATTTTTTCTATCTATTTTTCTGACTTCATCTATTTTCTGGTCCAGCATTTCTTCATCATATCCTCTCTCTACAAATTTTCCTTTAATTAATGAAGCTTGTTCTTCCCATTTCGTGGCATTAGAGCAGTTCTTTCTCATTCGTAGCAACTGTCCTTTTGGGATGTTGCTCTTCCATTTAGTATGGTGACAACTTTCCTTATGTATATAGTTGTTACTGTCTACGTCTTTAAAGTGCGTTGATGTTTCCAGTCTTCCTTCTCTCACTTTGATTCTTAAGTCCAGAAACGTCAGTGCTGTATAGCTCCATTCTTATGTAAACTTAAGGTTTACAGTGTTCTGATTCATGATGTCAAAAGTAAATATTAAATCCTCCAACGTACCCTTCCATATGATGATGATATCATCTATATAACGCCTTTTTAATTTCAACATGAGTGAAGGGGTGAAAAAGGCCTTAGCCCTGTGGGTTGGTGCTCGAAGGGATTTCGAGCAGTGGCGGGGTGCTAGCCGCTAAGTTTATATAATTATTCTGGGTACCTCCTCAGGTATGGGGAGGGGTTAAGGATGTGGGCGTGCCTGGCGGAGCGCCAGTGGAAGGCACGTTATGTTAATTTGGCAAGCACCTTTTAATGTTAATGTTGTTTTAATAAAGTTTTAATTCAATTAATTTAAATAATAAATGCGGGCTGCGGCCTTTTTCCCCCAGGTTCTGTGTCTGTGTCTTTATTTATTATAATATTGCCTAGATGTGTGGTCAATCGAGCCCCGGAGGAATGCCTATGAGAGGAGGGGCCAATGACCTCACTCTAGGCATAGGGGCGTGGTTCCGTGAGCCGTTGCTCACTCGTTGGTTTGCAGAGCAGGAGCGAAGACCTGTGAAGAAAAGCGCCCTCCCTCCCCTTTTGGTAAGTGGTTGTTGCAGCTGTTGCGGGGTGCTAGCGAGCCGCTAAGTTTATATAATTATTCTGGGTACCTCCTCAGGTATGGGGAGAGGTTAAGGATGTGGGCGTGCCTGGCGGAGCGCCAGTGGAAGGCACGTTATGTTAATTTGGCAAGCACCTTTTAATGTTAATGTTGTTTTAATAAAGTTTTAATTCAATTAATTTAAATAATAAATGCGGGCTGCGGCCTTTTGCCCCCAGGTTCTGTGTCTGTGTCTTTATTTATTATAATATTGCCTGGATGTGTGGTCATAGACATTTTTAAAAATAAAACATTTTAAAACAAAACCTACAATACAGACAAATTAGCTACCAGGCAACATATTAGCCAACTTTTCAACACATTACTGATGGCAGTAGTCCCAGCCACTTCAGTACTTGACACCAGCACTGATTATAGCATTTATACATAGCTGTAACTCAGAGCGCCTCCGTGTGGAAACAGAGTTTTTAGTGTGCACTTAGAGGAGGATAACTTTCCTCATTAATATTATTAGGGGGAGAATATCATATTTGTGTTGAGATTTATGTAATAGCGAACTTTGCAGAGCTATTGAAAACGCCTCCAGCTGTATTTCAATGATGTATCAGGCATATGAATACGTAAGAGGTGATTTCTGCCTTTTACCTAACTTTTGCTCCGCTTGATATTATCCCTTATTGCCATACTGGCATACTGTACATACATGCGAGGCGGGCCCCAGTAAGTACCAGGCGCATGCGTCTCACCTCCTTCCCACCGCCGTCTGTGTTTGAACAGGAAGGCGGACATGTTTGTGGAGGGCTTGTGAGCCTGGAGTATCTTTGCCAACACAATCTTCGCCTATCAGCTGTACAACAATCGGGAGGCCTGCGTACTTCAGACACAGTGATATTGGGGGGAGAGCGTAGTGCGGCCGCGGTGACATGTCCCATTGGCCCTTATAGTGAGTCGTAGGAGAGTCATTCCGTGGGGCGCTTTGGGTGACAGCAAGCTCAGTACCCGGCAGTGTTACACTGTGTCGTCAGTAGTTGGGAAGACAGGGGCGGGCTGGAGTTTATGTGTCCGGAGGCCCTAAGGGAGGATGTCGGGTACCATCCCACCGAACAGCCCGGCCCTGAGGCGGGAGTGAGGGCCAGAATCACGAAATCACGGGGAGGTAGAGAACCGTTTCCACTGACAGGCGCGCAGCCATAGCACGGAATTCAAGTCGCTGTTAGCCTCCAGTCTGACAGCCTGTCACTGTTCTGGTCATGTCTACCGGGGAGAGCTTCGAGTCCCGCTATGGGAGGATCGATGTCATGTTGCGGGATCCCAAGTCAGAGGTTAACACAGATTGTCTGCTGGTGAGTGTCATCTCGTCAGGACCATCCCCTAAGGGAGCATTTGTTTAGTTGCTTGTTATGCAATGACACTTTACTTTTCCTGAGCTTGTGTCTCCACAACTGTAAAATACAAGGGATGAAATCTTATTTCAATATATATGGGATACAGCAATATTGTAGCATTCATATTCTCTGGCAGCAAGTGAAGATTTTTATGTGCAGTGCAAATTTCCTGACCGACCGGAGCTTAGTCAGCTCATGGAAACAGTTTTGCAATTTTGCTAAGAAACTGCATACATTTCACTTCCTATTGGGCCATATACTTATGTATTAACACTTAGCCACTGTTGTTAAATCTGTTTGCGGGGGTAAACTTTTCCTAAACATAACCTGCTACGAGGAGGACAGAAGCTTTACAGTAAACAGCTTCCTTTTGCTGCCTGAGGATACAAATGTTACATATTGTTACCAGCACTGTATTTGACTGTCTCATTTTTAATTTTTTTTAAAAAATTTCTAGGATAGAGTGAATATATTGAAAGCAAGTTACCTAGAAAAGAGAGCATTCATATCAAAGGGAGAGTTTATGAAGGAATGGTAGTGTTGGCTGAGTTGTCATTAGGGAGGGGTTGTCAGCTTTGAGGTGAGGATGGAAGTGAAGCTGACGTTTACCATTGCTCTCTGTATAATAGCTGTGACCCCCCTGGTCACTGATGATGTAGTTTGGTGTGACAATGCCAGGGAAGTGTGTTTAGCTGTAGTAATGTATCTATCCCCCCAGACGTGGCTTGAAAGTGTGATTCCTTTTGGCAGCTAAGGGGTTAGCTTGAATCAAATAGGTCATTTTCTAATTACCAATGGGTTAAATGCAATCATTATAGCTTTCTCTGGCAGTCATGTGATTATGCTTGAACACTACAGCTCTTTGGCAGAGAAGAGGTCAAAGCCTATCATCTCTGCCTGCATATAGTTTGAGATAATGCTTACTTGGTTCTACTGACACTGGGGGCTGTTCATCTCAGCTTAGTTGTGGCTGAACTTGCTTAGGAGTTTATAATTATCCTTAGTTATTGCCTAGACAGGTTCTACATTGGATGCGATTCCTGCTGTGGTAATTTTTTTTTTTTTTTAGGTTGACACTTTGGTCACATTACTTCTTTGATGGTGAAACAAATTAAACACAGCCATTACTCTAAAGGGATCTTTAAATCATCTATATTATTCTCTCGCATCACTATTTTTGTGAATGATCTTTAAAAGGGAATCAATTTCTTTGAGGAAACATAGTCCCTTTAATGTTTAGGTGTTTTCAGATTGCTTTGTCCTCATATTTAGGTTAAAAGTGACATCTAACTAAATATTATAATGATTAAAGTAATTGTCAACTTTCATGAATCAGTGCCCGTTTTTTAAAAAAACTATTAAAAACAGGGGCACTTTCAGGATATCTGAAATATGAGGATACAGTCAGTTATTGCAGTATAAACATTTGGAGCAAACTAGGGGTGAATCCAGGAAAGCAACTTTAAAGGGGATTTATAGTGGAAAAATGACATGCTCTAGTTTGTTTATACAAGTTATTTTAGCTCTAGTAGTAAACCTATAGTTATGTTTTTAACCCCACAAAGTGGTTAAACAAATTGTTAAAGTACTGCTCAGTAGAGTAGAGTCAGTGATTCCCCAGGGGGAACATCTATTAAAGGGACATAAATACAATTTTTTTTTTTCTTTCATGATTCAGAAAGAGCCTACAATTTTAAATAACTTTACAATTTACTTCTATTTTTACTATTCTAATTTTCTGTATTATCTTGGTATCCTTTGTTAAAAAGCATACCTAGATAGGCTCATCAGCAATGCACTGCCTGGAGCTAGCTGCTGATTTATGGCTGCATATGTATACGTTTTGTCATTGGCACACCTAGGTCCCAGTTGTGCATTGCTGATCCTTCAACAGAGGATACCAAGAGAATAAATCAGATTTGATAGTATAAGTAATCTGTAAAGTTAGTTAAAGGGACACTCAAGTCTAAATTAAACTTTCATGATTCAGATAGAGCATGCAATTTTAAACAACTTTAATGTGCACAGTCTTTTTTTTTATATTTAAACTTTTTGAGTCACCAGCTTCTACTGAGCATGTGCAAGAATTCATAGAATATACATATATGCATTTGTGATTGACTGATGGCTGTCACATGATACAGGGGGAATGGAAAGAAGGGTAAGAACCCATGACGGAATAATTCTGTCATGCCGTAAAATTAGCCCCAGATCACCATGGTACAGGCGATTGCGGAGTTAATACTCTTGCTAGCTGCCTCAGCATCTGAGGAAGACTAGCAACAGCAAATCAAGATGTCCCTGCCCATGTGATCACTGTGACAGCCAATCACAGCGGTCACAATGTTGCTGGGACATCAGATCCGCCTCCCTCCAACTCTGTTCGGTTCGTGAAGTGGAGAGAGACAGATCTTTGTTACTTTCAATGCTGTAAAAAAATCCAACGTATTAGTAAAAGGTAAAATATCCCCTTTACACACTTTATTTTTAATTACTTTTCTTAAAGTGAATTTAAACTTTCATCAATTAGTGCCCATTTTTAAAAAATACTATTAAAAACAGGGGCACTTTCATTGATGAAAGTTTACATTGCACCGTGTTTTTACAAATACTTACCTTTTTTACTTCTTCAAAGCCGGATCGGCATCCCCGCCTGCAGGTCCTCTGTAAATACGTCACCAATGACGAATCTGGCTTCCTCCAATCATGGCTTCCCCCCAGAGCGTTCATCTTGTGAAGCCCTGCCGCGATTGGAGAAAGCTGGTTTTGTCATTGGTGATTTATTTACAGAGGACCTGCAAGCGGGGGATGCCGATCCGGCTTTGAAGAAGTAAAAGGTAAGTATTTGTAAAATACGGTGCAATGTAAACTTTCATCAATGAAAGTGCCCCTGTTTTTAATAGTATATTTAAAAACTGAGCACTCATTGATGAAAGTTTACATTCACTTTAAGCTGCACTAAGTATGCACACATTATTATCACCAAAACTGTAAAAAAAAAAGTAGTTTTTTCATTCATTCTTTTTATTGTTTGGTATTTTGTTTATAATAAATGAGAACTTTTATATATGTATATGTCACATCAAATTAAAGCCCTTTTTGTCCTTTAAAAAAAACGGTATAAAATATGTGTTGGTGCAATAAATGAGAGATGGAAATTTTGGTTGAACACACCCAGCAAAAATTGCTTTGGTCCTTAACCAAAAGACCAGCATCTGAAGCTTGGTCCTTAAGGGGTTAAAGTGACACTAAAGGGATATGAAACCCATTTTTTTCGTTTGTGGTAGAGAGAGAGAGAGAATGCACTTTTAATCAACTTTCTAATTTACTTCTATTATCATTTTTTTATTCATTCTCTTGGTATCTTTATTTGAAAACAGGAATGTAACCTTAGAAGCCGGACCACTTTTGTTTCAGCACCTGGGTTGCACTTGCTGATTGGATGGCTAAATGTAGCCACCAATCGCAACCCAGGGTGCTGAACACAAATGGGTCAGCTCCTTAGCTTAAATTCCTGATTTTTCAAATAGAGATACAAAGAGAATAAAGAAAAATGTATAATAGGTAAAATTGCATGCACTATCTGAATCATGAAAGAAAAAAAAATGGGTTTAATATCCATTTGAACTCAAAATTGTATTCCCCTAATGTAAGGTTTAATTATGCAGAGTGAAAATAACTGCAGTACACTTTTATGTTTACTTGTTTTCTTGTAATTTTGAATATGAAAATTGTATTTTTTCCCCCACTCCTACCAGAGAGGCTTTGAAAGCTTTTATATGGAATTCTGATCCCTGTTCCTTCTATATACTGCATTATCATTTATTATGTGCAGGAACTCGATATGTGTCACTAATAAGCAACAGCATATGACATAAGATAGACATACACAATACAATTTTATGGGGTGTGTCCCTGGAATGCAAAACAATGCATTTTATTTTTTTTATTTGTTGATATTTTTATTAATGGAAAATTCAATATGAATACAGGTACAATGGAATACAAATCAGACGATATGATAGTTCC
Organism: Bombina bombina; assembly: GCF_027579735.1. Lineage (NCBI taxonomy): Eukaryota > Metazoa > Chordata > Amphibia > Anura > Bombinatoridae > Bombina > Bombina bombina. Next base: position 839,091,449 of record NC_069503.1, on the reverse strand, counting down.
ATAAAACGTAACAATTATTCCTGAACATTAGACCACATGAAATTCAAGTGTAAAAAGAATGTCCTCTTTAAAGTCTCTTCTGTTATTTTGAGAGGTTGAATTGCCTCATCTGAATATCACAATAGATCATCCACAGAAGGTATTAGATTTTCAGGTTGCTGACATACAATGCATTTAAAAAAAAAAAATTAACAAAAAATAGGTTTAAATATTTTTAAAGCCTACCTTTATTGTGTGTAGATGTTGTCTTTTCTTCTTTTAATAGAATGGTCAGTGAACACCTTAAAAACTACAAGGCATTTTTGTTACCTTGCTATAGAATAAACATATCCAGTGATCTCTACAAATATTTTTTCCAGTCTGGTGGCAGTGTAAAAGTGCATGCAGGGTGGCTACTTTACTTTTTCAATGGTTGCTGCTCAATTTATTTTTAAATCAATTTATATTAAAAAATGTTGCAATTAATTTGCGCATTGCATAGCTCCAAGTTATTTATACATTTTACTAAAACTATCCAAAGTGCAAAGTTAATTGCATATTTTAATATAAATTGATTTAATTATAAATTGAGCAACAACCATTGAAAAAGTTTTAAAGGGATAGTAAACAACTTGTAAATATGAGACATTCCTGTTGTCTTGCTACAGAATAACATATCAGCCAAGCCTAAATGTTTTAAAATTAAAATAACATACTGCAATTGTTTAACAGCTAAACTCTACCCCCCATTTGCCTTATTTGGAGGAGCTGACTATAAGGATGGTCACAGTTATTAAAGGGACAGTCAAGCCAAAATAAAAATTTAATGATTTGAATAGGGCATGTTATCAACTTTCCTATTTACTTTTATCACCAATTTTGCTTTGTTCTCTTGGTATTCTTTGTTGAAAGCTAAACATAGGAGGTTTATATGCTAATTTCTTAGACCTTGAAGGCCGCCTCTAATCTGAAAGCATTTTGATAGTATTTCACCACTACAGGGAGTTAGTTCATGTGTTTCATAAAAAAACCAATGAGCTCACACACGTGAAGTTACCTAGGAGTGAGCACTGATTGGCTGAAATGCAAGTCTGTCAAAAGAACTGAAATAAGGGGGCAGTTTGCAGAGGCTTAAATACAAGGTAATCACAGAGGTAAAAAGTGTATTATTATAACCTTGTTGGTTTTGCAAAACTGGGAAATGGGTAATAAAGAAATTATCTATCTTTTTAAGCAATAAAAATTCTGGTGTTGACTGTCCCTTTAATGGGCCATGTTATTGCTTAAAAAAGATGGATAATTAGCCAAAATTAAAAATGAAAGATTAATTGCAAAGGATTCTAAGTCAAACCCTAAAAGGTTTTTTTTAAGTACATAAATGGCAAAAAATCTAAGAAGCAAAATATAGGTACATTAAAATGTGTGAAGGGTAGCATGATTAAAGTGACAGTCTACACCAGAATTGTTATTGTTTAAAAAGATATATAATCCCTTTATTACCCATTCCCCAGTTTTGTATAAACAGTTATTAATATATGTTTTACCTCTGATTACCTTGTATCTAAGCCTCTGCAGACTGCCATATCTCAGTGCTTTTGACAGACATGCAGTTTAGCCAATCAGTACAGACTCCTAAATAACTCCACGGGAGTGCGCACAATGTTATCTATATGACACACATGAACTAGTACTGTCTAACTGTGAAAAACTTTAAAAATGCTCTGAGCTAAGAGGCGGTTTTCAACGGTTTAGAAATCGGTTTGAGCCTACCTAGGTTTAGCTTTTCAAAAATACCACCAAGGGAACAAAGCAAATTTTATGATATAAATCAATTGGAAAGTTGTTTAAAATTGCATGCCCTATCTGAATCATGAAAGTTTAATTTTGACTAGACTGTCCCTTTAATAGTGACATGGAGAAGGCTAAGTTACTAACCCAATTCTTTTCTTCAGTATACACGAGAGAGGAACCAATGGGGGGATACTTTGAAACAAACTAGAACATACAAGACCATACCATTAACTTGGTTATCTCTAGGGGATATCAGGAAAAAAACTATATAATATTAAGGTAAATAAAGCTCCAGGCCCAGATGGAATACACCTAAGGGTGTTATGGGAATTTAGCACGGTTATTGACAAGTCTCTTTCACAACTCATTATCCTCAGGCATAGTGCCACAGGACTGGCGTAAAGCTGATGTGGTGCCACTCTTTATAAAGGGGGATGCAGGGCTGATCCAGGAAGCTGTAAACCTGTTAGTTTGACAACAATAGTGGGGAAGATACTTGAAGAGATTATAAAGGATTATATTAATGAATATATTTGTGTAAACAAGATTATGATATCAAATCATCATGGTTTTATGAGAGATCATGTCAAAATAATCTAATTAGCCAATAACCCACTAATAATGTCACTAATAATCCAGGATAGAAACAGGATAAAAACACTACGTCATTCTCACAGCCTCTGTACTGACACTTAAAGGATTCCAAAACTTAAGTTTTTTGTCCATAACCTGACCATCAATTTCAAATCACTAACGTGTATATTTCATCACTTACCTACTTTTACAGTCCAACGATCTTTCTGAACACTATAAAATTAAAATGTATTTTTCTAAGATGACATCATTACAGCCAACCCTCTAATATGGGCTGTGCACACCAAACTTCAATTTCCAATCGTATTGCAATTTTGTGCATATCATTAAGTGACAATGTCGTCACCCGGCGCATGCGCATTACGATCCGTTGACCCGCGCATGTGCATATCTGATCCATGATACCACACTTACCCATACAGTGGTATTGTAAATAAGCATATGCTCTGCTCTTACAAACTCTATTCATCAAATTCAGCATAAAGTGAAATAAAATTAATGTGTTTTATTCATAAGTTTGTCCGTTTTTATACACATATAGAATTAATGCTCGTTATTGTTAGGGAGATTCTCGCAGCAATCCTCACTTACCTGCTCTATTCAGTGTATTGAGCATACAGTTAAATAAAATTAATATGGGTTTCATTGATAATTTTGTCCGTTTTTCTATACATATAGAATTAATGCTTGTTATTACTAGGGAGATTCTCGCAGCGATCCACACTTATCTGCTCTATTCAGCAGCTCTGTCTGATATCAACACAGCAGGTCTGCTGGTTTGCTGTGAGTTACGTCAAGAATGACGTGGACGGTATATCGCGCATGCGCATATCATCAAACCGACGCCATTTTCATAACCTGGGTTATCGTTCAGAATTGGATGATGGTAATGAATCGCCGTCGGGTTTGGAAAACCTTGTATTTTCGCAATCGGATTGCTAAGAAAGGGTAAATATTATAAACGCAATGCAAATTACAAAAATATAGAAAATATATCGATATTTCAATTTAAGATGATTTTTTTTCTGGGTTTAGTGTCCCTTTAACCACATTCTGTTACTCTTTTCCAATCCTCATTTGCCCACTCACCACACACTTTTTCTTATTGTTTGCTTACATCACTACTCACTCTCAGTTTACCCTGCCTTATATCAGACATATTTCTCTTCTCCTTTCCTTCTGTGTCCATTCCCTCTCCTTTAGATTGTAAACTTGAGAGCCTCTCTACCTGTAGACCACTTTGTATTTAACCCTTTAAGGACACAGCTTTCAGTTTGCTCAATTGTTTTATGACGGAAAAATTCCAAAATATGTCCTTAAGGGGTTAAAGTGAACTACTACTGATTGTGCTCAAGGGCAGGACATTCCTCTCCTTTTGTATAACTCAATTATTGCACCTACAACTGTAATGTACCCCAATGTTGTACTTGTTTGTGTATGTAATACATCCTTGTAATGTTTTATTATTACTTGTATAGCGCTGCGTAATCTGCTGGCGCTTTATAAATACCTGATAATAATAATTAGATTCTACGAGCACGTAAGTAAAAATATAGATTAAGGGGAATCAGTTGATGTGATATACTTGGATTTTGCAAAGGCGTTTGATACAGTGTCACATGAGCGATTAATGTACAAAATTATGGGGCTGGGAATAGCTAAAAATGTTAGCTCATGGATAAATAACTGGATAAAAGACAGAGTAACGAGTAGTAGTAAAAAACAGATAATACTTAAAGGACCAGTCAACACTGTAGATTTGCATAATCAACAAATGCATGATCAATGGGATAGCACTTAGTCTGAACTTTAAATGAGTAGTAGATTTTTTTTTTTTTTCTTACAATTTTAAAAGTTATGTCTTTTTCCACTCCCCCTGTACCATGTGACAGTGATCAGCCAGTCACAAATGCATACACGTACCATGTGACAGCCGTCAGCCATTCACAAATGCATACACACTTATTCTTGCACATGCTCAATGGGAGCTGGTGACTCAAAAATTTTAAATATAAAAAGACCATTCACAAGTTGTTTTAAATGACATGCTCTATCTGAATAGTGAAAGTTTAATTTTTGAGTGTCCTTTAAATAAATTGCAAAGTTATGTCTATTTCCACTCCCCCTGTATCATGTGACAGCCAATCACAAATGCATATACGTATGTGCTGTGAATTCTTGCACATGCCCAGTAGGAGTTGGTGACTCAAAAAGTGTAAATATAAAAAGACTGTGCACATTTTGTTAATGGAAGTAAATTTGTAAGTTGTTTAAAATTGCATGCTCTGTCTGAATTATGAAAGTTTAATTTTGACTTGAATGTCCCTTTAAATTGGACAAAGGTAATCAGTGGAGTCTCCCAGGGATCAGTGCATGGCCCTATCCTTCTATCCTTCTTCTTTTTTTTTTTTTTTTTTTTTTTTTTTATTTCATTATAAATTCTTTACTTAAGTAGCAATCAGACAGTTAACATGAATTCCACAATGATAATTTAGCCACGGTCCAAGTGAGTACAGAAAAGTTTTTTTTTTTTTTTTTTTTTTCTTCAAACTTACATAGCAGTTACATTTGTGTGGAGATATCTTGTGTGCCGCCTGATGCAATTTTCTACAACAAACAATCCAATAAATAAAATAAGAAAAGCAAAACAAAAAAAACAAACAAAGAGCACATAAGTCATGACCTACGAGAGCATTCACCAATTTTTGTGGTTCAACAGGGTCTACACACCACCTGCTCCTCAGGTGCTCCGTCATGAGGAATGTACTATTATGGAAGGGAGCTAAAATTGTGTACCTCACATTTACGGGCAGACTTAATAGATATGGTTCACATTAAGTTATGAATCTAGTTATTCTCTTATATACATCTCCTTTCACATCAGCCTGTTCTGTCAGTAGTTGTGACTGTACAGTAGTCCGGACAAGAGAGAGCGGTAGTGATTTGTTATGAACCCAAAACCTGAATATTGGTTTTCTAGCCAGTAGAATCGCCATATGTATGAAAAGACTAGAACCCCTTTATTATTATTATCAGGTATTTGTAGAGCGCCAACAGATTCCGCAGCGCTGATTTTGGGCGATCTTGTTCTAAAAATATTTGGTTCAGCGTTAATGTCATATAAAGAATATCTAATGAGCACAGAGTGAGTTCACCAAACTCCTGAAATAAACAAAAAACAAAGTACCAAATATGCTAGAGTGTTACAAAACAATATCTGTGTACAAAGGTAAAAAATACTCCCCTCTGTGTGTACCGCTGCCGTCTATCAATCTCTCCCAAAAAGAGACTGTAAGAATTGTAGTGGTATGTGATATAGAGGCGCAGGTGTTTTCTTCTTCGGTGCTCCAAAATTGCCTGAGAATGAAAGGGCTTTATTTCTATGTGTGTAGATCAACACCACATAATTAGTGCAGTATACTTACTCTGAAAGAATTCAGAGTCCAGCTTCCTCTCAAGAGTTAATCTGTGTGATGTATTGTGGTTAAAGATTCCCCAAATCCACTGTGGCTGTGAATACAGGATAACATACTCAAAATACAATGTGTAACTCATGCAAAATGTGCAGTATACTTACTCCGATAAAATCGGAATCCGGCTCCTTGTACAGCTTCCCGTTGATGTGGTTGAAAAAATCCAAAAGGCAGCAAACAAAATTCGTAAAAGATACAAATTTATTTAAAAGTGTCACTGTGGACAGATAGATAAAAGCTCATAAACGGAAGCTATACGCGTTTCAACGATGTTTCATCTTTCTCAAGAGCAGTAAAATAATGAGATGCTGCCTTTGGGTTTACACGGGTGCTTTTTATACAAAAATAATCAATGTTCCTTTTCCGGTTTTACCGGAGCCAGACTCACAAAGTTAAGATATTAATATCGTCAGCCGATTTCTATTCAAATAAAATTCAAAGATAACCTTTTTTGTGTGCAAAAAAGCAATGGATCTAATTATAATTTTAATGTATAAATCGGATGAGGATATTTTGAAAATATTACCTCACTTGTTTAGGACCAATCAAAATCATTTAAGAATAAACAGTAGTTCCCTTTCGAGTTTGTTATGCATGTGAGTTCCAAAACAGGTCCGCTCCTGTGTTGTGATCACATGTTAATGGAAGGGCCAATCCTGGATAGTTTTCGGCAACCTTTTTTCATTCCAATGTAGATGAATTTTCTTCGAATGTAGCAAAAGGGTTTATCAGTTTATCCATAGTCACCAAACTCCTGAAATAACCTAGGAGTCCCTTGACATAGGTCATACACTAAATACAAAAGCAGGAGCGCTATAGCTGAAGGTGAATCAAGCAATGTATAGACAAATAAGTGACTAGTGCATAAAAATAGTGAAAGTGACCGTGCTTCAATTGATACATATGATTAAAGATTAATTACTGATAATATATATCAGGTGTGAGGAGTAATGGACTCCAAGTAAATATGTTAGTGTGATGCAAAAATAAAGTGATTAAAATAAATCAAATATTTAGAAATTGAAGAACAAAATAAGTCAATGACTAGTGATGTAAGTGATTAGTAATGGCTATACCAAAATATTTAATAAACACATATAGAGATTAATAGCAATAAAAACACCAAATATAAAATGCTAGCAATACTTAATATTAACGGACGTCTCCGTTGTTATAGAGAGAGGTTGCCACCACATAAAAATATAATTAAAAAAATTCAAGAAATAGAGCCAGTTCAGTTTTCTCAGTCTCTAAACAGTGTCTTAAAAGTAACCAAAATCGTAAGAATCCAAATGGATAATGGAAAAGCGCTCAACCGGCAAGCTTACCCCCAGGCTGTGCACACTCTGTTGTCTCTGTGAGTGAAATTACAGCCGTAGCGGGATGACGTCACTTATATGGGCGCTGTCCTCGAAGAGCAATCCGATTGGTCCTTTTATGGAACAGTTGGAAGAATGCGGCTGCTTTGATCCGCAACACAGAGTATCTGTACTATGTATGTAGTATCCCAAGCGCTAAAAGGACAGCCTAAAGCTCACTACCAAATAAGTCCCCTAGCGGACTACAAGAGGGAAACAGTGGAAAAGTTATGGAGTGAGCGCTAAAACAAGCTTAATAGGCCAATGAGATAAAGAAGTGAACTAAAACGGTTCAAATGGGCTAGAACAATATAATACTGATCTCAATAAAATGTACAATTTAATATGCATATAAACATAAATAGGTAGTAGACGTGGATAGAGTTAAAATACTTAACATTAGCATGGATCCATGTAATGACTAAAACAGGTATACAACAATGATAAAAACAATGATAAAAACAGTGATAAATAGACAGATAGGAAGTCAGTGAGATCCTCTGCGATTAGGTCGGAGTTCTCTTGTATTGTGTAGATGTAGGTGCGAATAGACACAGTAAACAATAATAATGGTGTCTGAGTGATAAAATGCAAAAAGTGAAAAAAATGGAAAAAAATTTAAAAAAATTCAATAATGGTTGGAGAAAATTCAATTACAATTGGTAAAAAAACAAAACAAAAATAATCCCAAATCTGAATCAAAGTTCAAAGTACAAGTGAGAAAGTAAACAGTGATCAAGGGTGATCCAAAACAGATAAATCAACAATCCATAAAATCCATATGTTGAAAAAATTAGTGGTATAAAGTGTCAGTCCAAAAGTCCATATATAAAAAGTGATCCAAAAACAAAACAGAAATGGTGATCCAAAAATTGCAGATAATAGTTCAAAAGTAGAATCCAAGGTAATATAAAAATATATGTCTATGTGGAAAAACCTTCCATATCAAAATATGTTGTGGAGAAATGACACGTGAAAAACAAAACGTTGGTACAAAAAATACACAAAAAATGATAATAAACCTTGAAAAGCTCTCTTGTAAATTGTCAGTAACATTTTCAATTCCAATAATGTTTTCCCGTTTGTCGTCCGTTTGTCCTCCGTTTGTGTCATGAAGGAAGATTCAAAGTGTGCAATAATATGGGAGTAAATAGGGGTGATGGAGTGTATCCCTTGACGGGCTAGTGTGCATAGCGAGGTAATATTAGTATTGGACCAACAATCCAATCTCCGTGTTATGTGTGTCCGGACATAGTGTCTGCTTTGAAAATAGGCAAAGGTATCCCTGGCGGGTAGATTATCTTTCTCTTAGTTCTTGAAAAGAGAGCAATTGACGGGTGTTACGGTTCAGTAGGTGCGAGATATTAAGAACTCCATTTGATTTCCACTGGTGAAATACCAGGGTGGAAAGTCCTGGTAGGAAATCTGGGTTGCCTGTAAGGGGCAAGTATATACTAGAATGTTGTGGAGTGCCCCATAGTCTGCACAACCTGGCCCAGGCTCTTAAAGAGTACCTAAACAGGATGTTTTGACTTATGGAAGGTGGTAGGGATGAAAGTGCACTGTGTGGAAGGAATGCAGGATGGTAGTGTGGTACGAGTTGTTTTTCTAGGTGGGGGTTACCAAAGAAGTTGATGTCTGCAAACCAATCTACGACCAGTTTTGCTAATGTAGCCCAGTTGTACCACAGTAAGTTGGGCAGTTTAAATCCCCCCCCCCTTAGTTGTGGGGAGCGCCATTTTAAGAGCACTAATTCTCCCCCCCCCCCCCCCCCCTTCCAGATGAAGTGTGTTATGCTAGATGTGAGAGTGTGTATGTCACAGTAATTTATTTTATGCTATGGGCAAAATTTAAATAGTATATGAGATTTGGATTTACATGTAAAGTAATGCCTAGGTATTTAAAAGATCCATCCGAAACTCTAAGGCCATACCAGTCTACAGAAAGACCCTATCCTTTTTTTTTTTTTTTATTTATTAATGACTTGGAGCAAGGATTAAAGGGATAGTTTACTCAAAAATTTTTCCCCTTTAATTTGTTCCCAATTATCCACTTTACCTGCTGCAGTGTATTAAATTGTTTACAAGTATTTCCTTTACCCTTATATTGGCATTTGAAATAGTTGATTTAGCCTGTGGTATCCCCATCTATTCTGAAAGTTTTTGGCCTTAAATGGGCAGTAAACCTAAAAAAATATTTTATATAATTCTGCACATAGTGCTAACGTTATACATCTAAATATTGCAGAGATATTTTATTATAATTTACCATTTTACAGACTGCCGCTCCTTGCTCTACTGAGCAGGTCTGTTTTTTATCTAAGCGCATCTGGGCACCCTGTCTAGTCACAGCCTGGCCCGATCACGCCATTAAACTAAGTGTAGCTCACTCCCAAGTATTGGTGATTGGTTTATGGACAGATATAAGATAAAGAAGCAGATATATACTCACATAATGAGATAAAGTAATGAGATCTGATTATACCTACAAGCTCAACCCATTTTATTAGGTTGTGGCTTCAAAACACTAAATTAGCTAATTCATATACACAAACCTTAAAAAGCAAATCTCATACATTTTATACTCTGCAGCTGGTAAAAAAAGTAATTGGAAACACATTAAGGGAAAAACAATTTTATAGTATACTGTGCCTTTAAATGACAACATCTCTATTTTGGCAGATGATACAAAGTTGTGTAAGGTCATTAGGTCAGAGCAGGACAAAATTGCTTTACAAGGGGATCTGCAAAAATTAGAAGAATGGGCAAGTAAATGGAATATGAGATTTAATACGGGAAATGCAAGGTTCTACATTTTGGAAGTAAAAATAAGATGGCAATCTATTATTTAACAGATAAGGAAAGGGATTTGGGAGTAGGCATACATAACAAGCTTAAGTTGGGTGCACAATGCTTCTAAGGCTAATAAGATACTAGCATGTTTTAAAAGAGGCATTGATGCAAGGGAAATTTAAGCTTAACTGGAGCTTTTTTGTAAGTATATTAGCTTTGTATAGGTTAAGTCGATGGACTTCAGTCTCTTTTTTTTTTTTAACCTCATTTACCATGTTACTAATTGTTGCCCCTATGATTACATGTTGCCCCTTATCTCAGTGCTTTTTACAAACTTTCATTTTGCCAATCAGTGCTGGTCTTGTATAACCATTATCATTTTCCACAGCAGTGAGCTTAACATTATCAAATATTGCACACATGAACCCCATGGCAGCACATGCTGTGATCTTAGATGTCATCGCAGAAAATGCAGTAGGTCTGCAGAAAGAACAGGACACATGCATAAACCTTCATGGGAATTATTTCTGCAGTGCTGTGCCACATTTTCTTTTGAAACAGTGCTGTGCTCTGGCTGCATTGTGTAAGTTTTTCCTTAACACAGTGCAGCCACAGCTGTTTGTAGAGTACAGTCCAATATGGAGCAGAGGTGCAAAGTGGCATTGCTGACTGGCTCTCAGGGATTTTTCAACCCCGCCCCCTAACCTTTCCCATTCTGCAAAGCTGTGACTCCTGAGACATTCTTATGAGCAATGCACCTTTTCATTACTACATTCGTACCTTATAATTATGTGATGTTAGACCAAGAGCAAAGGAAAAACATTTATTCAAGGAACATTCTAAAAACATAGCATTTTTGTTTCTGCAGCTAATCTGCAATGCAATTTTTTTTGCTGCAATATATTATAAAACTTTAAAAAATTACTTTATTGTCCAAATAATCATCACAGTGCAATTAAGCTGGTGCGTTTTTGTAACTGCCCAATTTAAAATTTTAATTTAAGTGACCTCACTAAACAAATCTCATTGCAGAAAGTGAAGAAAAGTCTGTCTCTAGTCACATGAACTAGCACTATCTGGCTGTTGTGCAATATTTAAAAAGCTAATATAAAGCACCAAGATCAGGGGTGTCCTGTAGGGGCTTAGAAACAGGCACTCTCAGAGGATATAAAGTATATTATTCTAACAACATTCTCGTTTTTTTGGGCACAGATTTATTCTTGTGAAAGTGCAACACACTAAGGGGTAGATTTATTAACTGTCGGGTGGACATGATCCGCTGTAGCGGATCATGTCCGCCCGACATCGCTAAATGCCGACAGCATACGCTGTCAGTATTTAACATTGCACAAGCATTTCTAGTGAAATCCTTGTGCAATGCCGCCCCCTGCACATTCGGGGCCAATAGGCCACTAGCAGGGGGTGTCAATCATCCCGATCATATCTGGTCTTAGACCGCTGCTTCTTAACTTACTTTTCCGGCAAGCCAGAAGGCTAACGTGTAATAAGCAGCATCCACTGCTTCATAAATATACACCATAGACTTTAGATTAGGGTTGCACCGATACCATTTTTTTATGACTGAGTACAAGTACCGATACTTGTTTTCAAATACTCGCCGATACCAATTACTGATACTTTTTTTTTTTATGTCATGTGACAGTTTACCAAACACAATACAGACTAATTATTTAATATTCCTTCTTTATAATTATAAAGGGCTGTAATTCAAAAGACATTATAAAATAATAAAAAAGTTCACTAAACATGTTTATAAATAAAAAATATTACAATAAAATATTACATTTAAAGGGGTGATGCAACTGGGTTGTAGGGCTGTTATATAACATCAATCTGACATTTGTATGGAGGTTTGACTCTAAGTTGAACAGTCTTTCACTTTCCACACTACTGCATGGGGCAGAAAGTTATTTTTGGGCCATTTTAGCCAGAGCTGGAAATCTGTTTATTAACTGCCCAGTACTTCAGGGGTTTGTCTGAACGAGGTACAGTGATCTCTCCTACAATAATACAAATAACAGCAATTTGTATTGTCAGAACAGTAGTAAACAATTTTTAGTTTAGTCTCCTCTCCAGTTTAAAACGAAATGGGAAAATTCAGTTTGAAAAAACGCCACAAGATAGCATATGAGTAGGAAGTGGAGGTATCGGTTTAAGTATCGGTGAATTTGCACGAGTACAAGTACTCATGCAAATACTTGGCATCCCTACTTTAGATGTCTGCAGTGTGCATTTCCAGCACTGAGAATTCGAAAATCCACAATTTCTCAGAGCTGATAATTTGCAACATACAGTGGGGCAAAAAAGTATTTAGTCAGCCACCAATTGTGCAAGTTCTCCCACTTAAGAAGATAAGAGAGGCCTGTAATTTTCATTTATTTGCAAATTATGGTGGAAAATAAGTATTTGGTCAATATCCAAAGTTCATCTCAATACTTTGTTATATATCCTTTGTTGGCAATGACAGAGGTCAAATGTTTTCTGTAAGTCTTCACAAGGTCGTCACACACTGTTGCTGGTATGTTGGCCCATTCCTGCATGCAGATCTCCTCTAGAGCAGTGATGTTTTGGGGCTGTCTCTGGGCAACACGGACTTCCAACTCCCTCCAAAGGTTTTCTATGGGGTTGAGATCTGGAGACTGGCTAGGCCACTCCAGGACCTTGAAATGCTTCTTACGAAGCCACTCCTTTGTTTCCCGGGCGTTGTGTTTGGGATCATTGTCATGCTGAAAGACCCAGCCACATTTCATCTTCAATGCCCTTGCTGATGGAAGGAGGTTTGCACTCAAAATCTCACGATACATGGCCCCATTCATTTTTTCATGTACACGGATCAGTCGTCCTGTTCCCTTTGCAGAGAAACAGCCCCAAAGCATGATGTTGCCACCCCCATGCTTCACAGTAGGTATGGTGTTCTTTGGTTGCAACTCGGCATTCTCTCTCCTCCAAACACGACGAGTTGTGTTTCTACCAAACAGTTCTACTTTGGTTTCATCTGACCATATGACATTCTCCCAATCCGCTTCTGGATCATCCAAATGCTCTCTAGCATACTTCAGACGGGCCTGGACATGTACTGGCTTAAGCAGGGGAACACGTCTGGCACTGCAGGATCTGAGTCCCTGGCGGCGTAGTGTGTTACTGATGGTAGCCTTTGTTACGTTGGTCCCAGCTCTCTGCAGGTCATTCACTAGCTCCCCCGTGTGGTTCTGGGCTGTTTGCTCACCGTTCTTGTGATCATTTTGACCCCACGGGGTGAGATCTTGCGTGGAGCCCCAGATCGAGGGAGATTATCAGTGGTCTTGTAGGTCTTCCATTTTCTAATTATTGCTCCCACAGTTGATTTCTTCACACCAAGCTGCTTGCCTATTACAGATTCAGTCTTCCCAGCCTGGTGCAGGTCTACAATTTTGTTTCTGGTGTCCTTCGACAGCTCTTTGGTCTTCAACATAGTGGAGTTTGGAGTGTGACTGTTTGAGGTTGTGGACAGGTGTCTTTTATACTGATAACAAGTTCAAACAGGTGCCATTAATACAGGTAATGAGTGGAGGACAGATGAACCTCTTAAAGAAGAAGATACAGGTCTGTGAGAGACAGAAATCTTGCTTGTTTGTAGGTGACCAAATACTTATTTTCCACCATAATATGCAAATAAATTCTTTCCAAATTAGACAATGTGATTGTCTGGATTTGTTTCCACATTTTGTCTCTCATAGTTGAGGTATACCTATGATGAAAATTACAGGCCTCTCTCATCTTAAGTGGGAGAACTTGCACAATTGGTGGCTGACTAAATACTTTTTTGCAAAGTTGCTTACTATGTATAATTAAACATTTAATATTAACATCTCAAGCTTCTTGCTGTCCCTTTTAACTTTTGATGTATATTACCCTTTTTAATAACTGCACAAAATATATTCAGTGTTAAAAGTTGAATTGTTTGCTGAAAATGTAGTGTTGTGCTTGGTGCATGGGATTTGTGAGCTCTAGTGGCATAAATGGCTGCAGTTGTGATGTGGGGCCTACTGCCTTTCTTCTAGACTGCGCCTGGAAGCTAGATATACCAGTGTGCGCATTGCCAGAAGAGTGGCAGAAATGGCACCCGTGCAGTCCCTGAATTGGGCAGCATCCTCTTTCTGGGTTGCCAATGTGTAAACATGCCCTGGAACTCTGCTGTAATCCTCCACACTGAGTTGCTTTTAATCTTCAGGTCCGTATAGTGTCAATCCGCACGGAGATCAGGTTTTAATTCTCCATGTAGGTCTGCTTTCAAATTCTTGGTTCTAACGGTCTGTGCAGTTTATACACACAATGAATGTCCATAAATGTAGCACTTCTGTAAAGTGTAGCCAACTACCTGGGTGCAGGGTAACTTTTCCATAAATTTACAGCACCTAAGATAAAATCGTGTTATTGTGTTCTTGATTTTTCTCTTTACTGAAGAAAGTATTGCAAATCTATTTGTGTGTATAATAATTTTTTTTAAATGATATATGCTTGCTATTGTAGTTCACTAAAGTTCTTAAGGTGACAGATTTTGTGTTTGCAAGGTAAGAAAGTTGCTTAATGGAGAAAAAAAAAAAAGCTAGCTTGTGTGAAATATTGGTTGTAAGGCATTTTGGAAACATCATGCCTCTTATTTCTAAGGGCCAGGCCCAGTTCTCGGGCCTCCATGGTGACCTGGTGCTATGTAGTTACAACTGCAGAGGTGGCTATGATAAAACAGCATTATATACTGTGTCTCAATATAATGCAACTAGTTCTATCTGCAACTCTAGCAATTATATTTTTGTTAAGTTCAAAGTCATGTTAATTTTAGTCTATTTCAGTCCCTGAGCCAAATTTCTGGGTGCTTAATGTTTGCTGATAATGTCAATCCAGGCATGTTAAGCAATCTTATATACATAATTTTAGTTGTTTAGTGCTTGCTGGATTATGTCAACAAGAGTTAGAACTGAAGTGCAAAATGATTAGGTGTTTATAAGTCCTGAATGTAGGAAGCTTGCAGCTTAAAGGGATTTGAAACATACATGATTTATTTCATGATTCAGATAGAGCATGCAATATTAAGCAACTTTCTACTTTACGCCTGTTATCAATTTTTCTTCATTCTCTTGGTATCTTTATTTGAAAAGCAGGAATGTAAGCTTAGGAGCCGGCCCAATCTGCAAGTGCTACCCAGGGTCTGAACCCAAAATGGGCCGGCTTCTAAGCTTACACTACTACTTTTCAAATAAAGATGGCAAGAGAACAAAGAAACATTGATAACAGGAGTAAATTAAAATGTTGCTTAATATTGGTTGCTTTATCTGAATTGTGAAAGAAAAAAGTTGTTTCATATCCCTTTAAACCAAACCTAGATGCCTTGAAATACCTGACATTATTGTTAGATTTGTCTTGATCTGATAAGTTGACTTTAAATTGGTTATTTATGGATAATCAACTTGGTATAGTTAGCAACTTTTTTTTTTCCAATAATATTTTTATTGAGAGATATCAAAGTATGTTGACAACAGTTTCAAAATAAAATAAATAGTAGTAATCTACTACATTTCCAGTATATAATTAAGGAAAGTTAGTGTCACTTTCGGTGCATGTAAGTGGGTGATAGAAAATGTAAGGACAAATCATCCAGTCCACTATATGAGATCTTCCAGTAAGTTCCACAGATAGTTCTTCATTCTCATACAGTGTGTCTTGGTAGCCCAGTTTCTCAAATCGGTTCCAAACATATAATATATATACATTCATAATAACAAAAATAATGTGATAATCATGAAAAGTCAGGTGGTAAATGGTTAGCAACTTTTTTAATAACTTACTTTGAATATGCAAGTTGGTTGTATAGCAGACCCTTGCATTTAAATCCCCTGCCTGTTATGCAATAACTAAATTCTCTAAAACAGATCTTGACAAACCCAGGAGCCAGGGAGCCACTGACTCTTCGTATATATGGAGAGTAGGGATGCACTGAAATTACGGCTGCAGAAACATTTTGGCGAAAATGGCATTTTTGGCTATTTTGTTTTTCATTTTTTTCGGTAAAATTGTTGTGTAGCATGTTTCAAATTTGCTTGATTTTTTTTTTTTTTTTGCTGCTGTATTGTACAAGATGTTTCAATAAACAACCAGTGCATTAACTCTTGGTGCTGAGGATTCTCCATGTTTATGGTGGAGGTGAAGAAGTCACCCCTGTTCCAAGTGCACCAGTAAAGAATAAGGTGCTGTATACAATTTTCATATAAGCATTATAATTATACATCAAATATAATGTCAACTATTTCTTTGAAACAGTAGTTGACACCCCACTTTTGTTAAGGAGGTAGCGGAGGCTTATATGGAGTACTGAAGCTGAGTCTTAAAGGGATGTGAAATCGAAAAACTTCTTTCATGATTTAGGTACAGCATGATGTTTTAAACAACTTCCTTATTTACTTCTCATATCAATTTTTTCTTCGTTCACTTGGTATCTTTTGATGAAATGCAGGGAAAAAAGCTAAGGAGCCTGCTCATGTCTGGATCTCTGTATGGCAGCAGTTTTGCAAGATATCTACCTAGGTATCTCTTCAACACAGAATATCATGGGAACAAAGCAAATTTGATAATAGAAGTAAATTGGAAACTTTTTTTAAAACCGTATGCTCTGCCGAATTGCAACATTTTGGGGTTTTATATCCCTTTAAATTTTAGGGAGTATAGGTCTCAAGAGTTTGCTGACTTTAAATTAAATTAAATATTAAAATGTAACAATCTTCCTCACCTACAAAGTTTCCAAGTGTTTCTATAGATTTCTTTAAGGGGACAGACACTAAGGTCAAAACTAAACTTTCATGATACAGATAGAGAATGCAATAAAAAAATATTTTTATATGCAAACTCTCTAAAGTACCAACTCCTATTATTTTTATTATTATTATCGGTTATTTGTAGAGTGCCAACAGATTCCGCAGCGCTCACTCAGCATGAGTTCACAGTATATACATATGAGTATATCACATGATACAGGGCAGGGAAATGGAAATAAACTTTAAAGTCTGAATTTTTTATTTTTACTGCTCATCTGAAATTCAGAGTGTTTATGCATTGTTTGTATTGTTTGACTATGTACTTCTTCTTTATTAAAATGCTCCTTTTAAAGTTTTTTAGTATTCTAACACCGGGGGTGGCTGACTGGCAGCCCATGGGTCTCGTGAGGCCTTCTGCAATAGTTCTGTGGCCCCAGGGTAAAACGCAGAACTAAGAATGTATGCCATAGTTTTTGTGGTCCAAGGAAAGTGGTACTAAAAATGTGCCTTGGGCTATTCTGGTGGGCGGATAATTAATGTGATTATAACTCAAAAATATTATTTGTCAATTTAATATATTTATATGTGGCTTTTAAAGGGACAGTAAAGGCCATGACATTTGTATATGAAATGTTTAGTTCTGTGTTATGAAGCAACTTTGCAATATACTTTTATTATTTATTTTGCCTCCATGTACGTTCTAAAAACCGAGAATGTTCTAAGTCTCAGAAGTTGAGCTGGAAATTCACCCTGCTGATTTCTAAAGGCCTAACCTTGCTACATATCTGTTTATTAATTTACTTTAACTGACCACAACTGCAAAATGTTGCATTTTATACTAACATTATGACCATTACTAGCCTTTTAAAAACAATTGCACAAGTGAGGCGTGCAGTACTAGCAAAGCTTCGCTGCTGTCGGCGAAGCTGCACAGAATACGTACAGGATCGTTAAAGGGAAAGGAAAGTTAAAATTAAACTTGCATGATTCAGATAGAGCATGAAATTTAAAGACACTTTTAAATTCACTAATGTTTTCAAATTTACTTGGTATCTCTTGAAAAATAAAATATGTACATATCCTACACTGCTGGTGATTGGTGCCTGCACATATTTGCTTCTTGATTGTGATTTGCTCACTAGATATGTTTAAAGGGACTTGAAACACAAAATATTTCTTTCATGATTTAGGTAGAACATACAATTTTAAACAACTTTCCAGTTTGCTTCTATTATCAAGTATGTTGCATTCTCTTGGTATCATTTGTTGCTCCTTTAGCAAAGGTTAACAAGAGAATCAAGCAAATTTGTTTATGTAGTAAACTGGAAAGAAAAAAATAAGGTTTTATGTCACTTTTAAGGGGTTAAAGTTGTAGAATTTTTTTTCTTTTTTAAATGTACCTTTTACTTACTGTTCGGAAAGATCCTCTGGCTGCCCCCCATGTTGCAGAGTTTTTTTTTTTATCACTTCGAACAGCTGCAGAGGTGCACTGGTAGCGCATCACTTACTATAGCACTTGCTTACACTGGTGCCATGCATGCACAGTAGCTTCCTTCATGGCGCTTGCGAGGTATCGGCATACGTTATCGCTATAGTGAATAAATAGAAATAAATGTATGTATTGGGAATTATATTGTATATGTCTTTAACTATATATACAAAGAAAATGTTAACATTTACTGGGCTTTTTCTCTTGTTAAGTGTATCCAGTCCACGGATCATCCATTACTTGTGGGATATTCTCCTTCCCAACAGGAAGTTGCAAGAGGATCACCCACAGCAGAGCTGCTATATAGCTCCTCCCCTCACTGCCATACCCAGTCATTCTCTTGCCACTCTCAACAAAGATGGACGTAGTAAGAGGAGAGTGGTGTATTATAGTTAGCTTTTTAACTTCAATCAAAAGTTTATTTTTAAATGGTACCGGAGTGTACTGTTTCATCTCAGGCAGCATTAGAAGAAGAATCTGCCTGCGTTTTCTATGATCTTAGCAGAAGTAACTAAGATCCATTGCTGTTCTCACATATTCTGAGGAGTGAGGTAACTTCAGAGAGGGAATGGCGTGCAGGTTTTCCTGCAATAAGGTATGTGCAGTTAATATTTTTCTAGGGATGGAATTTGCTAGAAAATGCTGCTGATACCGGATTAATGTAAGTAAAGCCTTAAATGCAGTGATAGCGACTGGTATCAGGCTTATTAATAGAGATACATACTCATATAAAAGTGTAATATAAAACGTTTGCTGGCATGTTTAATCGTTTTTATATATGTTTAGTGACAAAACTTATTGGGGCCTAGTTTTTTTCCACATGGCTGGTTTGATTTTTGCCTAGAAACAGTTCCTGAGGCTTTCCACTGTTGCAATATGAGTGGGAAGGGCCTATTTTAGTGCTTTTCTGTGCAGCTAAAAATACTGACAGAGACATTCAGCTTCTTCCGGCATGATCCAGGACATCTCTGAAGGGCTCAAAAGGCTTCAAAGTCGTGTTTGAGGAGGGTAACAATCACAGTAGACTGTGGCAGTTGTTGTGACTGTGTTTTAAAAACGTTTTTGTCATTTATTCTGTTTTTGTTATTAAGGGGTTAATCATCCATTTGCAAGTGGGTGCAATGCTCTGCTGACTTGTTACATACACTGTAAAAATTTTGTTAGTGTAACTGCCTTTTTTCACTGTTATTTCAAATTTTGTCAATTTGTTTTTCTTAAAGGCACAGTAACGTTTTTTATATTGCTGGTTAACTTGCTTTAAAGTGTTTTCCAAGCTTGCTAGTCTCATTGCTAGTCTGTACAAACATGTCTGAAACAGAGGATACTTGTTCATTATGTTTAAAAGCCATGGTGGAGCTCCATAGGAGAATGTGTACTAAATTTATTCATTTCACCTTAAACAGTAAAGATCAGTCTTTATCTATAAAAGAATAGTCACCAGAGGGGTCTGTCGAGGGGGAAGTTATGCCGACTAACTCTCCCCACGTGTCGGACCCTTCGCCTCCCGCTCAAGGGACGCACACTAATATGGCGCCAAGTACATCAGGGATGCCCATAGCGATTACTTTGCAGGACATGTCTGCAATCATGAATAATACCCTGTCAGAGGTATTATCCAGATTGCCTGAATTGAGAGGCAAGCGAGATAGCTCTGGGGTTAGACGAGATACAGAGCGCGTAGATGCTGTAAGAGCCATGTCTGATACTGCGTCACAATATGCAGAACCTGAGGACGGAGAGCTTCAGTCTGTGGGTGACGTCTCTGAATCGGGGAGACCTGATTCAGTGATTTCTAATTTTAAATTTAAGCTTGAGAACCTCTGTGTATTGCTTGGGGAGGTATTAGCTGCTCTGAATTACTGTGACACAATTGCAGTGCCAGAGAAATTGTGTAGGCTGGATAAATACTATGCAGTGCCGGTGAGTACTGATGTTTTTCCAATACCTAAAAGGCTTACAGAAATTATTAGTAAGGAGTGGGATAGGCCCGGTGTGCCCTTTTCCCCACCTCCTATATTTAGAAAAATGTTTCCAATAGATGCCACTACACGGGACTTATGGCAGACTATCTCTAAGGTGGAGGGAGCAGTTTCTACTTTAGCAAAGCGTACCACTATCCCGGTTAAGGACAGTTGTGCTTTTTCAGATCCAATGGATAAAAAAATTAGAGGGTTACCTTAAGAAAATGTTTATTCAACAAGGTTTTATTTTACAGCCCCTTGCATGCATTGCGCCTGTCACTGCTGCGGCGGCATTCTGGTTTGAGGCCCTGGAAGAGGCCATCCATACAGCTCCATTGACTGAAATTGTTGACAAGCTTAGAACTCTTAAGCTAGCTAACTCATTTGTTTCTGATGCCATTGTTCATTTGAATAAACTAACGGCTAAGAATTCCGGATTCGCCATCCAGGCGCGTAGGGCGCTATGGCTCAAATCCTGGTCAGCTGATGTGACTTCAAAGTCTAAATTACTCAACATTCCTTTAAAGGGGAAGACTTATTCGGGCCTGGTTTGAAAGAAATTATTGCTGACATTACTGGAGGTAAGGGTCATACCCTTCCTCAGGACAGGGCCAAATCAAAGGCCAAACAGTCTAATTTTCGTGCCTTTCGAAATTTCAAGGCAGGTGCAGCATCAACTTCCTCTGCTTCAAAACAAGAGGGAACTTTTGCTCAATCCAAGCAGGCCTGGAAACCTAACCAGTCCTGGAACAAGGGCAAGCAGGCCAGAAAGCCTGCTGCTGCCTCTAAGACAACATGAAGGAGCGGCCCCCTATCCGACAACGGATCTAGCAGGGGGCAGACTCTCTCTCTTCGCCCAGGCGTGGGCAAGAGATGTTCAGGATCCCTGGGTGTTGGAGATCATATCTCAGGGATATCTTCTGGACTTCAAAGCTTCTCTTCCACAAGGGAGATTTCACCTTTCAAGATTATCTGCAAACCAGATAAAGAAAGAGGCATTCCTAAGCTGCGTACAAGATCTCCTTGTAATGGGAGTGATTCATCCAGTTCCGCGGACGGAACCAGGACAGGGGTTTTATTCAAATCTGTTTGTGGTTCCCAAAAAAGAGGGAACCTTCAGACCAATTTTGGATTTAAAGATCCTAAACAAATTCCGCAGAGTTCCGTCATTCAAGATGGAAACTATTCGAACCATTTTACCCATGATCCAAGAGGGGTCAGTACATGACCACAGTGAACTTAAAAGATGCCTACCTTCACATTCCGATTTACAAGAATCATCATCAGTTCCTGAGGTTTGCCTTTCTAGACAGGCATTACCAATTTGTAGCTCTTCCATTCGGGTTGGCTACAGCCCCAAGAATTTTTACAAAGGTTCTGGGCTCACTTCACTTCGTCTTGTTTCGGTCAAATGACTGGATATGACATGTGAGGGGAGGAGCTATATAGCAGCTCTGCTTGGGTGATCCTCTTGCAACTTCCTGTTGGGAAGGAGAATATATCCCATAAGTAATGGATGACCCGTGGACTGACTACACTACAAGAGAAATAAATTTATCAGGTAAGCATAAATTATGTTTTCCTCTCAGATACTCTGCTGTACATGTACAAACACTGGATGGGCTATCTACTGGATACAGCAACAGACTATATGCTGGTAAGCTCAGTGGATGGGTGCTTCAGTCAGGTAAATGGCTACAGCACTCATACAGCCCATATGCTATCAGTAGCCTCCTAGCCTTGCACATCCTTGTGTGCCTTTCAATAGACTTCATAAACTAAACTCTGGTAACCTTAATCGCATTCCTCTTACATCTAAAACCACCTCCCCCTTCACTTGTGCACTCCTGGAACTCTCGCTCTGTTTGCAACAAGCTCACTTCTATCCATGATCTCTTTATCTCCCACTCTCTTAACCTTCTGGCTCTTACAGAAACCTGACTCTCTTCTTCAGACATAGCATCCACTGCTGCACTGTCACATGGGGGTCTCCATTTCAGCCACACTCCTAGGTCTGGTAATAGACAAGGAGGTGGTGTCGGTATTTTACTTTCCTCTCGTGGCACCTTCCAACAAATACAGCCCTTCTCTTCACTCACATTTTCTTCATTTGAAGCACACCTGATTCGCTTATTCTCTCCCCTCCTCTATACGTGTTGCCGTCATATACCGCCTCCCTGGCTCCCCAACTCAATTTTTAGATCACTGCCTGGCTTCCTTATTTCCTTTTCTCAGACACCCCTGCCCTCATTCTTGGCGACTTTAACATCCCTCTTGACAATCCCACTGCCTCCTCTGCAAAACAACTTCTTCAACTCACTTCCTCTTTCGGCCACAATGGACTGACTCTCCCACTCACAAAGATGGTCATTCCCTTGATCTGATTTTCACCTATCAATGCACTCTTTCAAATTTAACAAACTCCCCTTTTCCTCTCTCTGACCATCATCTCCTAACTTGCAACATCACTTCCCTACCTACAACTCCCCCTCCCTCTACCCCTCACACCAAACTTCACATAAGCACTAAGTCAGTAGATCTGCATCAGCTCGCTAGCTCTCTCAAACCTCTCCTCTCATCAATCACATCCTTTTCCTGCCCTGACCAATCTATCTGCCAGTATAATTCCACCCTTACATCGGTCATTGGCACTCTGGCCCCTCCAACCTTAGCTCAGAAACCACACACTCATCCTCAGCCCTGGCATACTCCTCTGACACGATACCTACGCAGATGCCCCCGTACTGCTGAGCGACACTGGAGGAAATCTTGGAGTTCAGCTGACTTTCTTCACTACAAGTTCATCCTGAACTCCTATTATTCTGCCCTTAATCTTTATAAGCAACAATATTTCTCTAATCTCATCTCTACTCTTTCCTCTAACCCTAAACGTCTGTTCTCCACGTTCAACATTCTTCTCCACCCACCCCCACCTCCTAACACAACCTCTCTCTCTCTCTCTCTCTCTCTCTCTCTCCTCAAGATTTTGCAAGCCACTTCAACAACAAAATCGACTCCATCAGAAGTGAAATCAGCTCTCAACATACTTCCAATCTCCCACCCCCTCAAATGCTCACAATCACCCAAATATCCAAAAATGCAGCTCTTTTGACTCTGTTAATGAGGATAAAGTTTCTGCCCTTATACTGTCCTCCCACCTCACTACCTGTCCCCTCGACCCCCATCCCCTCACAGCTACTGCCCTCCCTCTCTTCTTCCCTCACCCCCATACTCACACACATTTTCAACCTCTCCCTCAGCACTGGTATATTTCCCTCATCTCTAAAACATGCACTGGTCACACCTATACTCAAAAAAACCTTCCCTCGATCCAACCTCCCCATCCAGCTACCACCCTATTTCCCTACTCCCTCTTGCCTCAAAACTTCTCGAAAAGCTAGTTTACGCACGTCTATCCCATTTCCTTACACTAAACTCTCTTCTTGACCAACTGCAATCTGTATTTTGTTCCCATCACTCTACAGAGACCGCAATTGTCAAGGTTACCAATGACCTACTTACAGCAAAATCCAAAGGCCACTTCTTTCTGCTTATCCTCCTTGACCTGTCTGCAGCCTTTGACACTGTTGACCACCCTCTTCTGCTCCAAACCCTCCAATCCTTCGGCATCTGTGACACAGCTCTCTTGTGGTTCTCTTCCTATCTGACTAACCGTACATTTAGTGTAGCCTTCTCCGGAGCATCCTCTGCCCCGTTACCACTTTCTGTTGGGGTACCTCAAGGCTCTGTCCTTGGTCCCCTTCTCTTTTCAATCTACACGTCATCACTAGGTTCCTTAATAAAGTCCCATGAGTTTCAATACCATTTGTATGCCGATGACGCCCAAATCTACCTCTCTGCACCAGACCTACCTCCTTCCTTACTAACCCGTGTCACTAACTGTCTTTCTCACATCTCATCTTGGATGTCCTCTCACTACCTTAAGCTAAATCTCTCCAAAACTGAACTCCTTATTTTTCCCCCTTCTTCCAATGTCTCCACCCCCAAAATTTCTATAACTGTTGATAATTCCATCATTACCCCTACCCCGCACGCCCGATGTCTTGGGGTCACACTTGACTCAGATCTTTCCTTCACACCTCACATTCAGTCCTTGGCTAAAGCCTGCCGCTTCCATCTTAAAAACATCGCTAAAATTAGACCTTTCCTTACACAAGATACAACCAAGATTTTAATCCACTCTCTTATCCTTTCCTGCCTCGACTACTGCAACTCTGTCCTCTCTGGTCTACCTAGCTGCCGCATAGCTCCTTTACAATCCATTATGAATGCCTCTGCCAGGCTCATCTTCCTTACTTGTCGATCTTCATCTGCTGCGCCTCTCTGCCAATCCCTTCACTGGCTTCCTCTTGCCTCTAGGATTAACCATAAAATCCTCACTCTGACATATAAAGCTCTCAACTGCACTGCTCCCCCCTACATCTCAGATCTTGTCTCTAGATACTCTCCCTCCCGTCCCCTTCGATCAGCTCAGGATCTCCTTTCTTGTTACTTCCTCACATTCCCGTTTACAGGACTTCTCCAGACTGGCCCCCATCTTGGGGAATTCCCTGCCTTCCTCCATAATACTCTCCCCTAGTTTTAACAGCTTCAAGCACTCCCTACAAACTCTACTATTCAGGGATGCATACAACCAACACTAACCTTTCCTAACTCCATTGCTTTCCCCTTGAACCCCTTAGAATGTAAGCCTATGGGCCCAGCTGTTTACAGATCGCTTCATAAAAGCCGACTACAACAGTGAAACTCTCGGCAGGGCCCTCTACCCACTTGACCCCTACAAAAGCTATCCTGTACACAAACTGTGTTTACAGCGCTGCGGAATCTGTTGGCGCTCTACAAATACATGATGATGATGATGATGATGATGATGATAATATTAATAATAGGTACTTGTTTTAGTCAAGTATAGAATAACTAGTTGGATGACTAGCGTGCCTACCTGCAGAAACACTTTGTGAGGTAATTGCTCACAGTAAAGGATCTAATCCTTTATTATGAAATATTCTGAGAGTACTGGAACCCTTATCAACTCTCCAGCAGCATTTTTGTTTGTTGGGTTTATTCATTTTAATTAAGTTTTCAATAGAAGTAAACAAAATACAACAATATTAACATATTGAAACAATAACATTACAGGTTATCCATAGTAACATTTGGCCATCTTTCTATTGTAGTTATACAACTTTAGATTAATTCAGTTAGGACAAGAGTATATGATAAATTTCAGTTATTAAACCGACAGACTTTAATGGGCTTTAGTATTCCAGGTTTTGACAAAACTAATGAGCAGTGAGTTAGGGTCTTTTTTAAGAATGTAGCATGCTTAGTTGCCAGTAAGCACTTCTAGTGGAATGCAAACATGAGAAGTTGTGAATGTGTTGCAAAGTAAAAAGCTGGCGATGGACTGATCCCCAGGAATGGTCATGACCTATAGGTTCTCATATTTATCACAATTAAAGGGTATCAAAATCAATGCCGCCATTATGTGTTTTAGGTAGTGGAGTTAAAACAAAATCAAGAGCAAAGCGAGAGCTTGTTTTTCATCCCAAAAAGATTCTATAATAGCAAGAGTGTCTCTTGCCTTTAAGCACATATGCTATTTGTTCTAACTTCATAGTGTAGCTGACTAGACCAATCCATTTAGTTAGTCTTGGCGGTTGTGATTGCTTCCAGTATCTGGGTGTTAGTTTTATTTGTCAGAGTTATTTAACACCCTAATTAAGGCAGTGCGGTAATAACATTGCAGTTTGACTTTGCCATTTAATAGGAAGATCGCTGGGGTCTTTACGAAAAAGTAATTCTGTAATCTGATATATGGTAATCCCAATATGGCTGAAAGACCCAACATTCCCACCATATATGTAAAAGTGTACCCTTTGATCCACAACCTCTTCAGCTCCTGTCTGAAGTAGTCAGATATATTTGATGTAATTGATGTGGTGTGAAATAATTTGATATTGGTCTCAAGTAGAAACTGACATTGAGCTCCGGGCAGTGGCTAAGAGCATATGTTGTTTCTCTTTTGGATTAAATGTGAGCTGGAGTTCTTTTTCCCATTTGGTCAGATATGGCGGGTAAGAGGCAGATTCTAGGTTTGTTTGACTTTTGTAAAAATAAAATGGAGAAAAACAGTTCCTAATACTGTACTATTTTCTGTCATGTAGTGCCCCAGACGTGCTTGGTACCTATCTAGATATCTCTTCAATAGAGAATAACATAAAAATGAAGCTAATTTGATAATGGAAGCATTTATTAAAATTATGTCTCTATGTGAATCATAAAAGAAAAATGTTCTGGTTCTTGGTCACCTATCTTACCAAGGCCCTTCTCCCTCGATTGCTCAGTTTGGTCGGGCAGCTATCTATAGGAAGAATCCTGGTTGTTCCAAATGTCTTCCATTTAAGAATTATGGAGGCCACAATGCTCTTGGGAAACTTTAGTTCAGCTGAATTTTTTTTGAAGCCTTCCCTAGATCTGTAACGTAACACTTAGGACTTCCAGACAAAAACTTGCCCAAAATACCAGAGCATTTTTGCTATCACTCTATTAAAACAGAAATAGAGCCTCCTTGTTTTTTTTTTTTTTTTAATTTACCTATCAAATCTATATATATTTAAGTAGACAACCCAAGACCCATTTTGGTATATTTCATGCCACCATTTCACCGCCAAATTCCATCAAATAAAAACATTTTGGTACTTTTTTCACAAACTTTGGGTTTCTCACAGAAATTATTTACATGCTGCTTGTGCAATCATTTTACAAATGTTTGTAAAAGTTTCTCTGAGATGCCCTTTGTTCAGAAATAGCAGACATATATGACTTTGCCATTGCTTTTTGGTAATAAGAAAGCCGCTAGTTGCAGCTGCGCACCACACTTCAATTATTCCCGGCAATGAAGGGGTTAATTAGGTATCTTAAAAGGTTAATGTTTGCATTAGTGTAGAGATTAGCCTCCTACTTGACACTCCCCAACTCACTAATTCGCCCCCCTAAAAAACCTAAATCTCTAAACCTCCCCTGCCCTAACTATTGTCGCCATATTAGGTACTGGCAGCTATCTGATTGGAACAGCCAATAGAATGCGAGTGCAATCCTATTGGCTGATTGGATCAGCCAATAGGATCGAAGTTCAATCCTATTGACTGGTTGCATCAGCCAATAGGATTTTTTCAACCTTAATTCCTATTGGCTGATAGAATTCTATCAGCCAATTGGAATCTAAGGGACGCGATCTTGGATGACGTCACTTAAAGGAACCTTCATTCGTCGGAAGAAGAGGATGCTCCGCGTCGGATGTCTTGAAGATGGACCCGTTCCGCGCCGGATGGATGAAGATAGAAGATACCGTCTGGATGAAGACTTCTGCCCGTCTGGAGGACCACTTCTACCGGCTTGGATGAAGACTAATCCCGGCTTCGTTGAGGACTTCTCCCGGCTTCGTTGAGGATGGATGTCGGATCTTCAAAACTGTAAGTGGATCTTCAGGGGTTAGTGTTTTTTTTTTTTTTTTAAGGGTTTATTGGGTGGGTTTTATTTTAAGGTTAGGGCTTTGGGCCGCATTAGAGCTAAATGCCCTTTTAAGGGCAATGCCCATCCAAATGCCCTTTTCAGGGCAATGGGGAGCTTAGGTTTTTTTAGTTAGGGTTTTATTTGGGGGGTGGTTGTGTGCGTGTTGGTTTTTACTGTTGGGGGGTTGTTTGGATTTATTTTTTTTCAGGTAAAAGAGCTGATTTCTTTGGGCAATGCCCCGCAAAAGGGCTATTGGTAGTTTAGGCTAAGGTTTTTTTTTGGGGGGTGGGCTTTTTTTTAATTTTGATAGGGCTATTAGATTAGTTGTAATTCGTTTAAAGATCTTGTAATTTGTTTTTTATTTTCTGTAATTTAGCTAATTGTATTTAATTTAGGTAATGTATTTAATTGTAGTGTTGGTGTAACTTAGGTTAGGTTTTATTTTACAGGTAAATTTGTATTTATTTTAGCTAGGTAGTTAGTAAATAGTTAATAACTATTTAGTAACTATTGTACCTAGTTAAAATAAATACAAACTTGCCTGAAAAATAAAAATAAACCCTAAGCTAGATACAATGTAACTATTAGTTATATTTTAGCTAGCTTAGGGTTTATTTTACAGGTAAGTATTTAGTTTTAAATAGGAATAATTTAGGTAATGATTGTAATTTTATTTAGATTTATTTAAATTATATTTCCGTTAGGGGTGTTAGGGTTAGACTTAGGTTTAGGGGTTACTAAATTTAGAATAGTGGCGGCGACGTTGGGGGCGGCAAATTAGGGGTTAATAAATGTAGGTAGGTTGCGGCGACATTGGGGGAGGGACATTAGGGGGTTAATAAGTATAATGTAGGTGTCGGCGATGTCCGGAGCGGCAGATTAGGGGTTTATAAATATAATTTAGGTGTAGTGTTAGGTTAGGATTTATTTTACAGGTCAATTTGTATTTATTTTAGCTAGGTAGTTAGTAAATACAGTAGTTAATAACTATTTAGTAACTTTTCTACCTAGTTAAAATAAATACAAACTTGAATGTAAAATAAAAATAAACCCTAAGCTAGATACAATGTAACTTTTAGTTATATTGTAGCTAGCTTAGGGTTTATTTTATAGGTAAGTATTTAGTTTTAAATAGGAATTTAGTTATTAATTGTAGATTTTATTTAGATTTATTTTAATTATATATTAGTTAGGGGGTGTTAGGGATAGACTTAGGTTTAGGGGTTAATAAATATAGTATAGTGTCAGCGACATTGGGGGCGGCAGATTAGGGGTTATTAATATTTAACTAATGTTTGCGAGGCGGGAGTATGGCGGTTTAGGGGTTAATATGTTATAGTGGCAGTGATGTCTGGAGAGGCAGATTAGGGGTTAATACTTTTTTTTTTTTTTTTTTAGTGTTTGCGATGCGGGAGGGCCTCGGTTTAGGAGTTAATAGGTAGTTTATGGGGGTTAGTGTACTTTTTAGCCCTTTAGTTATGAGTTTTATGCTACGGCTTTGTAGTGTAAAACTCATAACTACTGACTTTAAAATGCGTTACGAATCTTGACGGGATAGGGTGTACCGCTCACTTTTTGGCCTCCCAGGACAAGCTCGTAATAACGGCGCTATGGAAGTCCCATAGAAAAGACTATACGCAATTTGCTTAAGTTGATTTGCGGTAAGGCCAAAAAAGTGTGCCGTGCCCCTAAGTCTGCAAAACTTGTAATACCAGCGGTAGTAAAATAAAGCAGCATTATGAGGCTTAACGCTGCTTTTTTACTCGTAACGCAAGACTCTTAATCTAGCCAAAAGTAAACAGTGATTTCCACAGAAAATGTTGCCAACCAGGTAGCATTAGGAAGTTGCCGGATGGGATTATGAAGTAGCCAGGTGAGGGCAGTTTAATATTTTCTAATATTATATAATTTTCTGCTATCTAAAGCACAAATTAATTGCATAATTTGACATAAATGTATTTAATTATAATTTGTGCAATAAACATGTATTAACTAATTTCTTCTTCTGGTCTGGACAGGATCAGTTTTTGTCCCCCTTACATATTTGTGTTTGTTTCATTGCTGTGCATTAAACAGGACAAGAAAAGCAAGAGAGAAGTTAGATGAAATTGTTCTAGGGTCCCCTAAGTATTAGTCTCCTGAGGACCCAGTGATCTGCTAGAATTTTAAAGGCCACTAAAGTTAACATGAAGGTTTCATGATTCAGATTAAAGGGACATTAAACCCAATTTTTTTCTTTCATGATTTAGAAAAAGCATACAATTTTAAACAACTTTCTAATTTACTTCTATTATCTAATTCGCTTCATTCTATTGATATACTTTGCTGAAAAGCATATCTAGATAGGCGTATATGCATTTTGTGATATCCTGATAGCTGTCACATGACGGGGGGAGGGGGGATTAGATAAACTTTCAAATTTGACAGAAAATATTCTACTGCTCATTTTAAATAAAAAAAATAAATAAGTGCTATTGCATTGTCTTTTTATCGTGTTATTTGTAAATTGATTTATTTCTAATGTATTTAGTGGTTCTTTTAAAGAGACATGAAACTCAATGTTTCTTTCATGATTCAGATAGATCATACAATTTTAAACAATTTTCCAATTTACTTGTTTTATCTCATTTGCTTTATTCTCTTGGTATCCTTTGTTGAAGAAGCTGTGATGCACTACTGGGACCTAGCTGAAAGCCAATGACTAGGTATATATCTGCAGCCACCTATCGGCCGCCTCTGAGCCCAGGTAAAACTGACATTACCCCAGCGGCTGTGGGTAAAGCTTGATGTAAGATCATACATAGAGCTTTACCTGGGTAATCCTAGGATTACCCAAATGCTTATGGATAAAGCTGATGTGCGCTATTTATTTTTTTTGCCTCTGCCTGGGGAGTTGAAGGAGGGCACCCCGATGATCCTCTGGCATCCACCCCAAATGAATCTTGGTAGCTTCGCCCCCCCCTTGAACCCCCCAGGAAAAGGCAAAAAAGATAGTGAAGATGGGGAATTACAGCACATTGTATATATGCAGTAATTTGCAAGAACTATTGTCTTCAAAGGACAAAAATTTTGCTTTAATTAGCTTTATCTGGAAGCATTTGGGTAATCCTAGCATTACCCGGTTAAAACCTGATGTATGATCTTACATAATCGGGATTTGCCTACAGCCGCTGGGTAATGTCAGTTTTACCCGGGTAATCGTAGGATCGGACAATAGGAAAATAATTAATTTGTCAGGAAAAAACCTACTGCTTATTTGAAATTCAGAGTAAGTGCTATTACATTTTTTCTTTATTTTTTTTCTTGTTAATATATATGATTCTACTGAATTGAGTGGTCCTTTAAATAAAATTGCAACCTGCTGAATGAATGTGTTGAACTTTTTGAATAGAGTTCTAAAATACGTTAGCTCATATATTACCGATAAAATAAAAATTATGTTTAATTTATTTGCATAAGCATGATATTTGATACACTTCGAAACATGCATGTGTATACCCTAGTAAACTCCTTCATGACAAATTTATCGTCAAACATTAAACGAAAAGCAAGATCCATGTCCTTGACATACATTTTTTATCAGCTGTATGTCCAAACAGGCCTCAGTGATAGTGCAACCCCCAGCAACTCCTTTATGATAACCATATGCTTACTTATCACACATCTGCCACATTTACCTTAAACTGAATTTAAAGTTTAATGAATAAGTGTCATATATCTAAAACTAATCAGAAAAACATGGGCACTTTCATTCATTAAACTTTACAATGAAGCTTCTTTTTTGAAATACCTTTCTTTATGAAAAACAGACCGGCGATCTTTTTGCCCACATCTCTTGCTGTAGTTAGCACAGCAATGACGAATCCGGGTTCCTCCAATCGTTTCGTGCCACCTTTGGCGTCCAGCACGTGGGGCCACGCAAAGATCAGAGGAAAGACGGACGGAGGGCGGAGGATTGCCAGTCTGTTTTTCATAAAGAAAGGTAAGTATTTTGTATGTATTGTATTGGGTACTTGTAAAGCGAGGCTAATCACCCGTAAGGGTCTCAAGGCGCTGCTCATTTTATCGACCTCAGAGGATGAAAGGCTGAGTGGACCTTGCTGGGGATCGAACCTGCAACCCTTGGGTTGCTACAGAGCTCAGCTACAGTGCCTTAGCATGCTGAGCTATCTGTCCGGCTTCATTGTAAAGTTTAATGAATGAAAGTTCCCCTGTCTTTAAGATTAGTTTTAAATACTGGGCACTTATTCATTGATCTTTACATTCACTTTAAAGGGACATAATACTAATATGCTTTATCACTTGAAAGTGATGCATCAGAACTGTATAAAGCTGTCTTTAAAATATCACCTGAACAACTCTATGAAAAAGGGAAGATATTTTACCTCAAAATGTCTTCAGGTCACCTGAGTTAGTGCTCTGTGAACAGTTGCACTTCAGTTGCTGTAAAGCTGCAAGTTAAATAAAAAAAAAAATGAACAATAGCCAATCGGCATCAGCAGTGCTGAGGTCATGCATTGCTTTGCTGTGATCATGAGGTTTTACTAAAATCTCATGAGACTTCACAGTAAAATATTATGACTGTGCCTGCAGCATGCCAGATGCACACTCCCTTGCAAGTCCTGGGTCTAAAGTATCTTTACAGAGGTGTGTGGATACTTAGGAAATTTTGAAGTAAATATCTTCCTTTTTTACATAAAATGATAATACAAGTAAATTAGAAAGATGTTTAAAATCATGAAAGACAAATTGTGGGTTTCATATCCCTTGAAAGGTAAAGACTCATTCTCCAGTGCATTTTTACACACATTTTGTTAATAATATGTTTGTAAATATTAATACAAGGTAGCCCTCAGTTTACGCTGGGGTTAGGTTCCAGAAGGAATGGTTGTAAATCGAAACCCAGTTTATAATGTAAGTCAATGGGAAGTGAGGAAGTTAGGTTCCAGGCCCCTCTCAAAATTGACATAAGTAATACCTAATACATTATTTTTAAAGCTTTGAAATGAAGACTTTAAATGTGAAACAGCATTATAAACCTAATAAAATAGATTGTGTCATCATCAAACTAAGTTTAATAAACAAAAACATTTGCTAAACCGCACCTAATAAAATGATCACACAAACACAGACTGTATCATCATCAATCTAAGTTTCATGAACAAAAACAAAATAATCACACAACAGACTGTATCATCATCAAACTAAGTTTAAATGTAGAAAAAAAACATTTTTTTACTTACGTTTTTCTGTAGCTAAGGGAAGTGGCTGCTAGATCTTGTTCCTTTAAAAAACGGCTCCATTGCTCAGGTCTGGTTATACACTGATTTCAGCCTGCCTGTGTTTAATCACACAACAGACTGTATCATCATCAAACTAAGTTTAATGAACAAAAACGTTTTTTACTTGCCTTTTTCTGCAAACAGTTCTCTGCATTGAGTCTGCAGCTAAGGGAAGTGGCTGCTAGATCTTGTTCCTTTGAAAGCTGATCCATTGATCATGTCTGGCTGGCTTTTCTTTGCATGTGTTTGCTGCAACACAAGCGGACAGCTCCACCTACTGGCTATTTTAATGTATGCATGTGCTAATGCTTTCAATAGCAGTCAATGCTTTTCAATAGCAAAAAAAAGGCGTTATTCTGAAACGGCGCAAATTGAACCGTCGTAAACCGAGGGCCACCTGTATATATTTTTGTGAATTTGTAGCAATATTAAAGGGACAGTCTACACCAGAATTTTTATTGTTTTAAAAGATAGATAATCCCTTTATTGCCCATTCCCCAATTTTGCATAACCAACACATTTATATTAATATACTTTTAACCTCTGTGATTATCTTGTATCTAAGCCTCTGCAAACTGCCCCTTTATTTCAGTTCTTTTGACAGACTTGCAGTTTAGCCAATCAGTGCCTGCTCCCAGATAACTTCACGTGCACGAGCACAGTGTTATCTATATGAAATACATGAACTAACACCCTCTAGTGGTGAAAAACTGTTAAAATGCATTCTGAAAAGAGGTGGCCTTCAAGGTCTAAGAAATTAGCATATGAATTAGCATATGAACCTCCTAGGTTAAGCTTTCAACTAAGAATACCAAGAGAACAAAGCAAAATTGGTGATAAAATTAAATTGGAAAATTGTTTAAAATTATATGCTCTATCTGAATCATGAAAGTTTATTTTGGCCTAGACTGTCCCTTTAAAGGGATAGTCTAGTCAAAATTAAACTTTCATGATTCAGATAGAGCTTGCAACTTTAAACAACTTTCTAATTTACACTTCTATTATCAATTTTTCTTCCTTCTCTTGGTATCTTTATTTGAATGGAAGTTTAGGAGCCGGCCCATTTTTGGTTCAGCACCTGTGTAGCTTGCTGATTGGTGGCTACATTTAGACACCAATCAGCAAGCGCTTCCTAGGTGAACCAAAAATGGGCCAGCTCCTATGCTTATATTCTTGCTTTTTCAAATAAAGATACACAGAGAACAAAGAAAAAAAGTTGCTTACAATTGTAAGCTCTATCTGAATCATGAAAGTTTAATTTTGACTAGATTATTCCTTTAATTATCTGATGAAGCGCATGTACACATGCACAAAACGTGTCAGTTAGCAGGGAGCACCCCTCTGTATTCCATGGCTCAGATCCAATAAACCTATGGATTGAATTTACTAAGGGACTCAGTGTTTCTGGGCGTTTTTTTTTCTCTCAGTAGTGATCTTGCCTTTTACTGTCTGATGGAGTGTATACTTTTGTATCATGTCCTAAAATTTTTTTTGTTTAATGTGCAAAATATATAATTAGACTTGTAGTGCAATCAGTGTTAGAATATTTATTAAAATAAATAAATCTTGGCTTGGGTAACGTTAAAGTGAAAGTAAATCCTATAGTTTTACAAACGCTAGAATTTACTTTTAAAACAAATAAAGGGGACTTTCATTCATGAAGTATAAGATATTTCATGTAGAAAGCTCCTTTATTTGTTTTAACTGATCGCCCTTTTTAGCTGCTACAGCAGCCTACGATAAAAATTTTTTTTTGCTAAGATGTGACGTTCTTACCTCTTAGCCAATAGCCGTGCGGTAAATCCGGCTTGGAGCCAGATTTACCGCACGGCTATTGGCTAAGAGGTGAAAATGTTACCTCTTAGCAAAAATAATTTTTTTCCCTGGGCTGCTGTATCAGCTAAAAACGGCGATCGGTTAAAACAAATAAAGGAGCTTTCTACATGAAGTATCTTATACTTCATGAATGAAAGTCCCCTTTATTTGTTTTAAAAGTAAATTCTAGCGTTTGTAAAACGATAGGATTTACTTTCACTTTAAACACTTGGCTGCATCTTATTAAGTAGCAATTTGTTGCAGCCAAGTGCTTAAGGACATTTTCATTTATTTAATGTCTTCTAAAGGATACAAACTTAATGTTGATGCCAAAATGTAATTTCTTGGTTACAAAAACATGGAAATGATTTGTGCTGTCTCTTAATTGAAATTCAAAAGTTTAAAAAAAGACATTGACGGGAGCTGAAACTCAAAATTTGTTATTTTATTATGGTTTTAGAGCATATGGTTTTAATTAGTTTACCAATTTACTTCTGTTACCAGATTTGCATTATTCTATTGGCATCCTTTATTGCCTTAAGGCAGAACATGCTGCAATCTGTGATGTCATCGCAGAAAATGCAGCATGTCTGCAGAAAGGGTTAGAAAAAAATCCAGACTTGCACTAAATCACATAATAAACAAAAAATAAAATAAAAAATGTAAACCTGTTTCTTTTACACATTATAGTCATATCTAATTTTCTGTGGTTTTAATGTTACACTGTTATGAATTACATGTGCATCAGTACTGACAAGAAGCAAGCAGAAAGAGAACCGGCTACAATATTGTAATGGTGGGATGCCCATGCTGTGTGATCTCTCCCCCAGCCCCCCTCTGTTCCTTAACACGTAACCATGGCCACCTCCCAGGGCTCCCCTTTGTCTTTGAACTCACTGCACCTACACAGGGGTTGTAATGTTCCATCTGGACACTGTTGCTGTAAATCCATATGTACCTCAGTACCTGGAAGCAAGCTGTAAGGGAAGTGGCTACAAAAAACTTATTTGCTTGCCCACACTGTGACCTCTGCCCCAAGCCTCTTTTTTTGCACAAAACAGAAGCAGGGGTACCAGTGTCAACCAACTCAAAGTGCTGGCTCAGTATTCTATCTGGACACTTGCAGCTTTAAGTGGAATATCTGATCTCCATCAACAATTGCAAGGTCACAGCGGACTCACTTCTATAGATATCTATAAACCTACAGAATAAAATTGATCAATGTATCTGTACATTTTGGTGTATTTAATGTTTTGATATCATTAACTTTAATGGAAGGGTTACAAAAAATATGTTAATTTTTATGAACATGCTCTGAAATATTTCTACTTTGTATATTTGGATTTTTTTTGTTCCACAACAGCAGAAAATTTTAATAAGCAAATGACCACAGAGTCTGTTGAAATTTCTGTTCTTAAGTGCGAATAAATGCATTATTTTACACTTTTCTTGCTCTTTGTGCAGAAATACAGTTGTTAACCCCCTAAGGACCAGCGACGTACCCTGTATGTCGCTGGCCTTTTTTTGGGACTTGATTGTTTTATAGCACGGTCTTGCCACCAGCGTTTAGACTGCTCTATTCCACAAAGCCTTCTGGAGGGAGGGCATTAATAGCGTGTTCTTGCTAGACTTGTGCTATTATGTCCTGAAAAAACCCTTAATGACCAGTGACATACAGGGTGCATTGTGGTCATTAAGGGGTTAAAAATGATAGTTGACTAGGAAATGTTTGTATCCCTGGCCTTAAAGTAACATTAATTTAATTATTACATACAGAAAGAGAAGTACACTCTCAGGAACGAACACCAGCTCAATAACTTGTTAGCTTGTTCTATGACTATGTACCACCTGGGAGCCTTTTAGCCCAATAATGCTTTTCACAGAGAAAAGATCTTCAAGTTTTTGAGGGTTCCTACTTTCATGGAAACTATCAGATTGATCCCCTTCTTGGTTCTTCAGGGTCAGTTTGTCTACCATACATCTGAAGGATGCATATCTTCACATCTTGATCGAGATGATCATCTTTTCCTTCTGTTTGCCTTTATGGACAAACATTATCAGTTCACAGCTCTACCATTTGGTCTGGCTACTGCTCCCAGAATATGCACAATGGTTCTACAAGCTCTTCTAGCTGTGATTTGTTCTCAGGGTGTAGCTTTAGCTCCTTACCTGGACAATATATTGGTTCAGGCTCCATCTTTACCTTTGACTGTGGCTCATAAAGAAAAACTACTGTGGTTTCTTCGCAGTCATGACTGGAAGGTTAATATTGCAAAAAGTGCTCTCACTCCCAGCACGAGACTGGCTTTCGTGGGAGTGATGATAGACTCGGTGACGCAGACTGAAACTTCAGTTGGCCTGTCGTCAGTTGCAATCCCTCCATTCTCCCTTGATAGCTCAGTGTATGGAGGCTGTGGGACTCATGGTTGTGGCTTCAGAAGCAATGTGTCCACTCTGACCTCTCTCAAGAGATCCACTTGGATAAAACCATCAGTCTCTTTTTGTACGTCCCCAGAACCGGTATCAC
This sequence comes from Bombina bombina, assembly GCF_027579735.1. NCBI lineage: Eukaryota > Metazoa > Chordata > Amphibia > Anura > Bombinatoridae > Bombina > Bombina bombina. Next base: position 839,054,046 of record NC_069503.1, on the reverse strand, counting down.
GTGAGATTGGGTTTCAACGCCAGTCATAAGAAATTATCACTATAGACGCCAGTCTGTCTGATTGGGGAGCGATCAATGCTCTTCATTCATGGCCGTTACTTCGCTCAACCCCATTTATTCACTTCCAATCGAACAATGTCACGGCAGTGGCATACATAAACCATCAGGGGACACTCGCATATCCCTTGCAATGAAGGAAGTATCTCATATATTGACATGGGCAGAAATCTTTGATTTCAGCCATCTACCTCCCAGGGGTGGAAAACTAGAAAGTGGACTATTTGTGCCACCAAACTCTCCACCCAGTGGAATGGTCTCTCAATCAGGAGATATTCAATCAATTGATGGTTCGCTGGGGTAGGCCAGAGATGGATTTGATGGCATCCAGCTCAATTTTAAACTACCACACTATGGTTCCAGAGTGAGAGAACCACAGGTGCAGTTAAGATGCTTTGGCAGCCCCATGGCATTATCATCTTGTCTTCTTATTTCCTCCAATTGTTACGTTTGATGTTAGCTCAGAGAGGTTTTTCTGAGTCTGTGGTTGATGCTTTAATTCAGGCTTGTAAGCCTGTTACTAGACGGATCTATTGCAAAGTCTGGAAAGTATATCTTTCCTGGTGTTTAAAACATGTTTTTTCATGGCATTCAGTACGAATTCCACAAATGATACAATTTCTTCAAGTAGGTTTAGACAAAGGATTAAAATTAAAGGATACAAATGTTGCAGCGCTTCCTTGAGGAAACTAACCTTTCAATTGATTTTAAACGTTAATAGCACAGGGAATATTGTGAATAAACCCAGTTCCAGTTCAAGGCATATGTACTAGAAAGTCAAGTACCCCTAGCCCTGCTCCTAGCAATGGCTAGTACACTCCCAATATCACTCCGTTAAATATTTCACAGGGAATCCTGCCGTCCTCACACCCGTGTGTTTCTCTTCCACAAGTCTCTTGAGAAAGCCTGTGCGTACTACAGGAGAAACAAGTTGAGCTTTTTGTCCACTAGTAGGTTTCCATAACTGATGTCAATTAGATGACCGCTGTAATGCTCGTGGGATATTCCACTATCAGACTGAACTCGGCCAGTAGTCTTCTAATACCGGTGTCGAGCCGGAATGATCGGGAATATCCCAGAACAGAGAGAGCTTGCAAGATGAGGTGAGCGGCACTCACCACAGGCAGGATAGTCTTCGGCGGCAACAGGCAGGGAATCGGAGAAAGGCAGTTCAGGGGTAAACCACAAGAAGGGTCAGGCAGGCAGGGTTTGGCAACGGTAAAGCAGTCCAAAGGTAAACCACTAGAATGGTCAGGCAGGCAGGGTTTGGCAACAGAGGTAATCCAGAACAATAGGGGTTAACAGGCAGAGTGGTCAGACAAGCAGAATTCAGCAACGTTATAGCCACCCAGTAATCGGCAATCTATCACACCCAGGAGTACACAAAGTAACACCTTTACTTGGGCAGTGATAGATTGCTAAATGGCATCTTAGGCGCAGGATTCGCGCCACAGGGGATCCCAACCGGCATCAGAGCAGAGAGCGTGCATCGATGACGTCAGCGTCGCACACAACAGGAGCCGACACGGCCCCTGACAACGAGCAGGGAAGCAGGCGCTGTGCCCCTAGCAATGGCTAGTGCGGCACGGCGTGACATAGCCCCTCTCACAAGGGTTCCCTCCGGGAGCCAGAGTCGGCTTCAAATGATGAGCAGTATGAAATCTGGAGACCAAAGATGGAGCATGCACATCACGGGCAGGAACCCAGGAACGATCCGCCACAGAGTAACCCTTCCAATGTACAAGATATTGCAGTTGTCTGCGCCTGTATCTGGATTCCAGGATCTTAGCAACCTCATATTCAGGGTCGCCATGGACCAGGAGCGGAGGAGAAAGGGCTCTGAGTTGGCTATATCTTTACTTGATGTAAGGCTTGAGTAATAAGATATCGAAGACTGGGTGTATGCGCAGGGTTCTGGGCAAGGCCACTCTGTAGGCAACAGGAGACAGTCTTTTTAGGACTTTGTAAGGACCAATAAACCTAGACGAATGTGTGGAGTAGAGACCCAAACACGTTCATCTACCGAGATGGCACGTACAGAGGCTCTATGATGATCAGCAAACTTCTTGTATCTAGAGACAGCTGAACGTAACTGAGAACGAATATGTTGCCATTGAGTGGTGAGTTCAGTAACGTGTCGGTCTGCAGCAGGAACCCCTGTGGACTGAGCAGAAAGAGGGAAGACACGAGGTTGATACCTTGCTGCGGCTTGAAATGGAGAACAATGTAGAGAAGAGTGCCAATGAGTCTTTCTCTCCAGCTCAGCTTGGGGTAACAACTCAGACCAGTTGGTATGGAGAGAATTGACAAAGGCTCTAAGGTAGACCTCGAGATCTTGGTTTACTCTTTCAATTAGTCCATTGGTCTGAGGGTGGTAGCCAGAGAACAAGGAAACAGTGGTTCCAACCAATTTACAAAAGGTAGAAATTAATTGTGGACCTCTGTCGGAAACAATATTCACGTTGTGCAGGCTCTCACATAATCCTGAGCATCAGACTTCATAGTAGGCCACCATACATGTTGGGAAAGACGCTTAAAAGTCCTTTTCAATCCAGGATGTCCTGAGAATTTACGATCATGAGTCCAGGATAGCATAGGAGTGCGTAGATTCAGAGGTACAAAGAGGTTATCAGAAGCCACGGGGGCTTCAGGAGGTTTTCTAAGCTGTGCACGTTGCAGTCTTTGAAGAAGGGTGGTAATAAATTGAGCAACCACACAGGAGGAAGGTATGTGTTCAATAGAAGCTTCAGAGAAATCACTTGAGTGAGGAAACTGACAGAAAAGGGCGTCAGCCATCTTGTTTTTGGTCTCAGGAAGATAAGACACCACAAAGTTAAAACGGGAAAAGAACAAGGCCCACCTGGCCCGTCGAGGATTGAGTCGATGAGCAGTCTCTAGGTAAGTCAGATTCTTGCGGTGCCCTCTAACCAATGATGCCATTCAGTCAAGGCCATCTTAATGGCTAAGAGTTCACGATTACCCACATCGTAATTCCTCTCTGCAGGAGTAAAGCATTTAGAGAAAAAAGCTACAGGGTGTGACTTAAAGGTTAAAGGATCCCTTTGGGTTAGAACTGCTCCAGCCCCTATCTCGGAGGCATCAACCTCTAAAGCAGTGATTTTTAACCTTTTTTTTGCCGTGGCACACTTTTTAACATTAAAAAATCCTGTGGCACACCACCATTCCAAAATTAAAAAAAAATCACACATTGTAGCCTAATATATATATATATATATATATATATATATATATATATATATATTACACTCATACACACACATAATGTATGTATTGTGCTGTTATGCCATGCCTCCTACAAACTACCCCTGCACTGGGAGTAAAAAACAAGCAAAGTTTAAAAAATATGTCACACTATTGTCAGTCTGCCGTGGCACACCTGAGGATCTCTCACGGCACACTAGTGTGCCACGGCACACTGGTTGAAAAACACTGCTCTAAAGTGAACTGTAGGTCAGGATCAGGATGGCGGAGCACAGGAGCAGAACACAAATCCTTTTTTAGACAAGAGAAGGCATTTATGGCTTCAGGTGGCCAATGTTTACAGTCTTTGTTCCGTTTTGTCAATTCAGTGAGTGGAGCGACTGTTTGAGAAAAGTTCTTTTATAAACTTGCGGTAATAATTGGTGAACCCCAAGAATCTCTGTAATTCCTTAAATGAAGTAGGTTGAGGCCATTCTACAACTGTGGCGAGTTTAGCAGGATCCATGGCAAAACACTTTTTCGAGATGACATAACTAAGGAACTGGATCTGAACTTGATCAAATTCGCATTTTTCTAGCTTGGCTACCAAAGAATTGTCTCTGAGATGTTGAAGTACCTGTCTCACGTGTTTATGATGCTCCTCCAAAGTGGAAATGAAAACAAGGATGTCATCCAGGTAGACAATGGCAGTGCGATTGAGGAGGTCACGGAAGACATTGTTGATAAATGCCTGGAAGACTGCAGGGGCGTTACTCAGCCCAAAGGGCATTAGAAGGTATTCGTAATCACCTGATCGTGTGTTGAAGGCGGTCTTCCATTCGTGGCCTGGGAAGATACTAATCAGATTGTATGCCCCACGTAGGTCCAGCTTGGTGAAGAAGCGAGCATCCTGGAGTGAGTCATACAGTTCAGTGATTAAAGAAACGGGATAGCGATTCTTGATATGTTGTTCAAGGCCCTGTAGTCGATACAGGGTCTGAGCCCACCATCCTCCTTACTGACGAAAAAGAAGCCTTCCCCAGCAGGAGAGGAGCAAGGGCAAATGAAACCTTTAGCAAGGTTCTCTTGGATGTACTCCTCCATGGACTTGGTTTCAGCTTTGGAGAGTGGATAAGTCCTCCCTTTAGGAAGTGGGGCTCCGGGAAAGAGGTAAATTTTACAGTCATAAGGACGGTGGGGCTGCAGCATGTTAACTGCTTTTTTCTCAAACACATCTGAGAAGTCTGCGTATACTAAGGGAAGGTTTGAAGGAGTCTGAAGACTGGCTATAGTAATGCGGAGCAGAGGAGTGTCTTTAGCAAGGTATTAGTAGAAACAGGAGGTACCCCAGGAGGCCAGTTGTCCTTCAGCCCAGTCCAACTACGGATTATGTATACGAAGCCAAGGAAGACCAAGGATGACAGGCTGTGCTGGGGAATGAATGACCTCGAACTGCAGCTGTTCGGTATGAAGGACTCTCAGGGTCAGGGATGCAGACTCAAAATGGATCATCCCCGAACCAAGGGGGGTGCCATCCAGAGTAGTTATTTTGAGACAATGCCTTTTCTGCAGACGAAATAAGCCAGCTTGAATCCTAAAATGGTGATCCAAAAAGTTTCCAGCTGCCCCCGAGTCAATGAAGGCTTTGAGTGTGGACAGAATTTTGAAGAAAGGTAAGAGTAACAGGTACCAGAATCTGAGAACAGCGAGGGGATTTAGTAGTGATCATGCTTAGGGGATAACACTGGGGTACTTCTAAGCATTGGATTTTCCTGGCTGAATGTCATAGTTCTTTAGTTGGTCGGAGTTAGAACCACAATAAAAGCATAGTCTCAATCTCCTTCTCTGTCTTTCAGACTCTGAGGGTTTGAATGAGGAAAGATCCATGGGTTCTTCTACTGGGTTGGCTGGAGAAGTTAAAGGGGTAGAGGACACTGCAGAAACAGGACGAATAGAAGGACCCTCTGTGTTCTGTCTCTCTCGGCTAGTCTCTCCTGGAAGCGAGAGTCTAGACTGATACAAAGTGATATAAAGTCATCCAAAGAAGAGGGAATATCACGATAAGCAAGTTCATCTTTAATGCATTCATGCAGACCCCTCCTAAAGGCTGCACTGCCATCCCAACTTGTCTCTAGTGCCAAGGTGCGAAACTCAATGGCAAATTGTGCCACAGTTCTATTGCCCTGGCGAAGATCTAGGAGAGAAATTTCTGCAGCAGAAGTTCCAAAGACAGAAGTAAATGCAGAAATGAACGCATCAGCATCTCTCCGGAGTGGAGCACTCTGTTCCAAAAGGGGAGAGACCCAGGCTAGGCACTTGTCTTTCAGTAAGGAAATGATAAAGGTGACCCTTGACTGGTGAGACTGAAAGGTGCGAGTATTGCGGCTATCAACACGAATGCCGACATATTTCTTGCATGTGATTTGGGGACTGTATGTTTGGTCTATTTTACCTACTTAAGGCTAGAAAGTGCAATGTTTTATTGTGTGCTTTTATTGTGTTAAATAAATTACCTTGAATCGGGGGCTCCTTTTTGCACATTTTTAGACTAAGGATGGTCGGCCTATTTCTTAAGGGTCCGATTTTCTGCCCTTTCAGTTCTACTACATAGGAAGTTAGCACATTTTCTTAATAGTCAATCCTTTATTCAGGCTCTAGTTAGGATTAGACTGGTTATTAAACTAATTTCTCCTCAGAATCTCAATTTGTTTCTCAGAGTTTTACAATCTCCTCTATTTGAACCAATGGACTATTAAGATATTATATTGGAAGGTTTTGTTTCTTTTGGACTTTTTTGTCATTAAGAGTTTCTGAATTATCTTCTCTTTAGAATATCAGTACTTGATCTTTCATAAATATAAAGCGGTTTTGCAAACTGTGTTTGGGGCATTTAGGAATGAGGCTTCCGTAGAACAGATTCTTGGTCGGCTTTTCAAACTTTTACCAAATTCTATCATTTTGATATAATTTCTATCATTTTGATTTTGCCTCAGCTGAGGTAGCATTTGGCAGGAACGTTCTCAAGGCGTTTCTGATAAATGAGGGCCTGCCTTTTACTATTTATTTTTATTTTTTATGTTTTTATCCCACCCATAGTTTTGTGGACTCCACAGCTTGGGTATTGTTTCCCAAGAGTAAGGATCATGGACTCTTACAACCATGACAAAGCAAACATAGTTTATTCTGACAGAGGCAGATGCTACAGGAAGTCAGAAATTGCGCCAAAATTTGAATGAGAAGATACGGCAGAGCCAAGATCCAGATCGCACTACCATACTGCGGAGAGATACCAAGTCAGCAATACCGGAGACCAGGAGACTCCAAGGTTGAAAGTACCATACACAAGCCTGGCATGAAATAAAAGAAACAAAAGATAAGAACATCTTCCAACACAGGAAAGACTTCCAAGACATACCGGAAAGACACCAACCAGACACTCAGACATTACCTCATATGATTGAGGTACCCTTTGGTAAGGGCACACCACCGGTCTCCTAGTACCAGCGTTACTGTTATCGTTAAGTTTTGTTGACATAAATACATCTTGAACGTATAATATTCACCTACTTGTTCTTATTCATCACCTGAACTTTTTTTGTAAGACTAAGGACATTTGTCTACTTCAACCGAGAGACATTTCATTTCTTTTTGATAGAACCTTATACATATTTACATATTCTTAGTATTTGTAGCGCTGAATATCTTTCGACATTTCTCTTGTACTTAATAGTTTATTCTTATCTTATAAATTAATTTATTTCTTGGCAGTGAGTCCACACCCTTATTTTTTTTTCTGGTGCCATCAGTCCTAGTTTGCATCTCTGTACCCTATTATCTTTCCTACTTCTTTCTATCCTCGGCTATTTGCAATACAAGGTGGGAAGGGGAAGTAGGAGGAATACTTGAAAATCTGGTATAGGGATTATTTGCCTCCTCCTGGTGGCCAGGTGATGTAATTCCTAAGTGTAAGGATTGTGGACTCTCACTACCAAGAAATAAATGTATTTATCAGGTGAGAATAAATTATGTTTTATGAGTGCAGTCTATACCTGTTTTTAAAAAAATATTTTTTTAGCCCCCATAAAAACTAGCCCTATCATTTTAGTAGTGGATAATGTTAATATATTATGAATATGAGTTAGATGAACTGAAGGTGTGGTTCAGATAAACTTGCTACTTAAGGTGCTCATTAATTATTGGCAGACTGCAGTTTTACATTTATCAAAAGCCGAAAGCACCCTGAAGGCAGTTGATTACTCATCCTAATGCGCAATGCTCTTTCATACTTCATATCATGTACAATTTTGCATGTAGGATATGTACAAACTTGCTATGTAACATGGTCTTCTGGTGTAGCAGTGTTTTAGCACACCAAAGGCATATCTGACTTTATTCACTTTCCACTGCCAACAGAAATCTTGTTCTTATGAATTACAAGACTTTTGACTCTGGAATACCTGGAAGTACACTCTTCTCTTGGTATTCTTAGTTTAAAGGTAAACCTAGGTAGGCTGATATGCTAATTTTTAATCCCTTGAAGGCAGCCTCTTATCTCAATGCGTTTGACAGTTTTTCACAGCTAGCGGCCGTTAGATCATGTGTGTCACAGATAACGTTCTCACGCCTGTGGATTTACTTATGAGAGGGCACTGATTGGCTAAAGTGCAAGTCTGTCAAAAGAACTGAAATAAGGGGGCAGTTTTTAGAGGCTTAGATACACAGTACTCACAGAGGTAAAAAGTATATTAATATAACCATGTTGGTTGTGCAAAACTGGGGATTGGGTAATAAAGGGATTATCTATTGTTTTAAACAATAACAATTCTGGAGTAGACTGTCCCTTTAAGCATCCCTTTTTTGTTTTTTTAAACATAAAACTTTGCACAATACTGTAAAAAGAGAGAAGAATCATTTTGTCTTTAATATTTGCATACTTGAAAATACATTTGTAATGTAAATGAAGCGCTACAATGGTAAAGTATGTTTTACAAGCTATTAATTAAAACCTATTATCCATGTTCAATGATTTAAAGGAGAACTCCTAATATGTGTTGACTATTTACTTAATGTGAATAAAGATCAAACAATACATGTGTATACTATACAAGTGAGTCACAAAATGTGCATTTCCTGCAACATATATAATCACATGGAAAGATCAGAGAAATTAATTGCAGTATCATTGTGTGTTTAGGTATAATCAAGGTGTAATTTTCTGTAAGAATTATACAGCTTGATTACTGTCTTTTAAGTTTATGTAGAAGATCCACATAAATGTGCTCGTGTGCTATGCAGCAGTGATTTAACCACTTGATTGCATTTCTGTGTTCCAGGAAAGTTAGGGAAATACATATATTTAAGTACAAATGTATTCTTGTCTTTTTATATGTTCTAATACATTTTTTTATATTTTTCTCTCCAATCTGTGTCTTGGGATTTCATACCCTCTCTACACTTGATGATTTTTCTGTATCAGCCTTCCCTATACTTAGCTGCTTATTATTCAACTATTATACCCTTATGCTATCCGGGTTTATACAATTGAAGTATAACTACTAGCATTTTAGTTTTAACCAACCCAATTAAGTTTTATGTTTGTCTTATAATGCACGCATACATATGTCATAACATGTTCTTTTGGGTCTTACATGAGTGCTTATCGACCTTTTTGTTCAGTTTCTGTAACTGATATTAGTAATAGAGAAAGCAGTGGCTCAGAAGCCTCTACAGATAGTGAATTCACCAAGGAGGTGAGGAAAAGGCTGGCATTTTTTGTCCCAAATCCTTCACTTGAGATTGTGTGAGGACAGAGACTCAAAAGGAGGAGATGGAGCGCTGACAAGTTGAGCTACAACTTTAAGCAGGGGCAGCACTGCCCCACAGGAATGACAATTGCTACCCCAAGAGGAGATTGCCCTTCCAGGCCTTCTACACCTTCACAAATCTGGAAGATGATGTTGAAAGAAAATGTGTGCTTCAAAACATTAAAGGGACATTATACACATTTTTTCTTTTCATAAATGTTTTGTAGATGATCTATTTATATAGCCCATAAAGTGTTTTTTTTTTAAATAAATGTATAGTTTTGCTTATTCTTAAATAACATTGCTCTGATTTTCAGACTCCTAACCAAGCCCCAAAGTTTTATGTGAATACTGTCAGCTACCTTCTCCAGCTTGCTCCTGTTTGTGTAAAGGGTCTTTTCATATGCAAAAGAAGGGGGAGGGTCTTATTTGCCACTTGCAGTGGGCTTTCCAGCTACCTTTTCAACAGAGCAAAACTGACAGTTTCTAAGTACGTTTTTAAACTGTTTTATACTGGATTTTTATATCAGTATCTGTGCATCTTATTCTTTATAGTAGTGTCTATTACATGCAGTTATATGAAAATGAGTGTATACTGTCCCTTTAAGCAGGAGCATTGGGTCACAATATTGGCCAGTAAACTAACTGGAAAAGCCACTGAGGCATACAGAGCAGGCCTGGACATTTAATGCAGTGATTACAGGGCAGTCAAGGAGCGGCTACTGGCCCAGTATGCAGTCATCGCTGAGGCCCACAGACTGTTCCATGAACTAAGGAATAGAGATCAGGATTCCCAGGCTGAATGGGCTTTTCTAAAAATATCGAGCTAGATCCAACTGGTGGTAGGGGTGCCAAGTCTCCATTGTGGTAGGATTGCAGCCTGTGCTTCTGGAACAATTCTTCTTTCACTCTTACACAGAAATCCAGGATTGGATATAAGACCACAGACCTTGTATCTTTGAGGATGCAGTAAGGTTGGCTGATGAGTATGTTGATACTACCCCTAGTGGGCTATTTTTCCAGTCTCGGCCTCAGCCCCAAGGAGCCCCCCCGCCACAGACTGCAACACGGGCCCATTCAATCCAGAAACCACGAGCACTGGCCTCAAGTAATCAAAACCCAGGGATATATTGCTTCCTTTGTCAACAGTCTGGGCACCGCTGCATCTGCTTCCATCAAGAGAACCACAATACCTGGCTCTGGACTTACTCTCAAACAACACTACGACTCCAAGCTACACAAGACTGATGCTCTGGTTCTAACTCTGCAATATGGGCATGGATCGGCCAAGATCAATCATAGTTTATTAAGCCTGTGTGCTAACCCTGGGCTGCCGGATGCTCAAGAGGGTTTCTATAATATTGGTGCTATCCACACCACCCCAGGTGACAACCTTAATCATCATCACCAGATTGTACTCGTAAATGGGCAATCAGCCCATATACTTAGGGATTATGTAGCCTATTATTCTGTAGCCACCCTCACGTTGATACAGCCTCACTGGGTTCCTGATGAATTTCAAGGGGTACAGACTGTGGGGAAGACAGATGGGTAGCAGTAGGAGCGATACACCACATAACCACCACCAAAGTACTATTCAACTGGGGAACCTGTGCCTAAGAAGTGTCTGTTATGGAGGTTCTGCCTGCTGAAATCCTGCTGTGGAATGAATTGAGCAACCAGACATCCTCCTTTATTCTAGAAGGAAAGTGTTGCCCAGTGACTCAAGCTCAAGCCAGACCGGAGCAAGCCACAAGGACCTAGGTAAGCTCGAACCCACAGACAGAGCCACTGGCTGAACCCCACCTGAGATGGTCTCCCTCCTAAGGAATATTGATAGTTAGTCAGTGAGCACTCCTTAATGGTCCAATACAGATCTCTTGCGATTGCACAGGTGAACAAACATGGTAGGAAGCACATGGGACCAAGGGGCTGTTTATAGGATTTCTGATGGGGTGGGGTACTATCATGCTCCTTAAGTGACAGCAGACGGGGCCTCAGAAATATCAGGTTGAACTCCCTAAGATTGCCCACAATATACTCTTGCTGGCCACCTTGGGTGCAATCCCTCAGGAGACTGACCCAAGCCTTTTTCTGGCCATGGGTAACTGACAATGTCTGACAATACTGTTGAATGTGTGACACATGCCAGCAGATAGGGAGGGGACCATCCTCTGCTCCTTACTTGCCATCAGTAAACCCTTCTGGCGTATCTCGGTAAACATTGTAAGTCTGGTAGCCAAGCCCATCCCTTCCGGGAACCCGTACATTCTTGCTTTTGTTGATGATGCTACCCGTTACCCAGAGGTAGTGGAAAGCCCAAATATCACAGCAGAGACCATAGCTGAGACTCTGCAAAAGATATTTGCTCTAAAGTTTCCCCAGTGAAATAGTTTTTGATCAAGGAACACAATTCACAGCAGAGCTGACTAATTTGCTTTTAAAGGTATGTGGGATTAGTCTCATTCTTAGTATCCTATTTCACCCTCAGACAAATGGGTTCTATGAGAGGTTTAACAGGACTTTTAAAAATATGCTTAAGAAAATTGCGGCCACTCACTGCAACTGTGAACGATTGCTGCCCTACCTACTCTTTTCTTGTAGAGAGGTGCCACAGGAATCAATGGGGTTTTAACCCTTTGAATTGTGTGGGAGAAAAGTGAGAGCGCCTCTAAATCTTATTATGGAACACTAGAGGATGGGATCCCCATTACTCCCTATCTAGTAGAGTTATGGGACAGGTAATCTGTGTTCTGCCCAGACTTAACTTAAGCTGTGCTATGACTGGAATGCTTGGAGCTTTCTAGGTCAGACAGAAGGTCCTGGTCCTTCAACCCACACAGCTTAACAAGTTACAGGAGACATGGACCTTTGGTTAAGAGAGAGGGCATTGTGACACAAAGCCTGTTGCTTCTTCTACCAGGCACTCTGGGGGTTAAAAAGAAAGTTCCTAGCCAGAAATCCCTTTTATTTTTATTTTTTTTCTGCCCTAACAAACTCTGTTCCCATCCCTCACAAAAGTACCCTTTTCAGGACATTTTTCTAGCCACCTGAATGTGTTTTATTGTACCCCCAATACTCCCTACCTTTCCTGGCAATGCAACATTGTGAGCACCAGGTAAACGCCAAAAGGCTTGTAGCTCCACCACCATGTGACCGAAATGGACCTAACTTTAACAGAATGTGCGGCTGAACAAGCTTTAAAATGATACCAGACGCTTGCTCCCATCTAGAAGCCGGGTGCTTCACCCTTAAAGTTACCTGACTTAAAATTGATAATTGTTATGCCTGGGAAAGCTTATTTTCTTACGGGATCTAGGCGGGGGGGGGGTGCTATGTGTTATTTGGCTTTTACATGTTTACATTTTACACATTGTACTATATAAAAACCCTGTGTCTTAAAGGGACACTAAACCCAAATTTTTTCTTTTGTGATTCAGATAGAGCATACAATTTTAGGCAACTTTCTAATTTACTACTATTATCAAATTTTCTTCCTTCTCTTGGTATCTTTATTTGAAATGCAAGAATGTAAGTTTAGATGCCGGTCCATTTTTGGTGAATAACCTGGGTTATTCTTGCTGATTGGCGGATAAATTCATCCACCAATAAAAGTGCTGTGCGGAGTACTGAAACAAAAAAGAAGCTTAAATGCCTTTTTCGAATAAAAATAGCAAGTGAACAAAGAAAAATTGATAATGGGTGTAAATTAGAAAGTTGCTTAAAATTGCATGCTCTACAATCATGTGTGTGTGTGTGTATGTATATATATATATATCTATGTATATATATATATATATATATATATATATATATATATATCTATGTATATGTGTATATATTATTATATATATAATATAATTATTATTGGTGTGAATCCAAGGGCTACTCATGGAGTAGAGTTAGGATTCCTAGAATTTTGTCTTTTCTCCAGGAAGGGTTGGAGAAGGGTTTATCAATGAGTTCCTTAAAGGGTCAAATCTCAGCTTTGTCTATCCTGTTACACAAACGTCTGGCGGATGTCCCAGATGTTCAGTGTTCTTGTCAGGCCTTGGTTAGAATCAAGCCTGTGTTCAGACCAGTTACTCCTCCATGGAGTCTTAATTTAGTTCTCAATGTTCTTCAAGGGGCTCCTTTTGAGCCTATGCATTACTTAGATATTAAGTTGCTATCTTGGAAGGTTTTATTTCTGGTGGCTATTTCTTCTGCTCGCAGAGTGTCGGAACTCTCAGCATTACAGTATGATTCTCCTTATCTTACTTTTCATGCAGATAAGGTAGTTTTATGTACAAAATTTAGGATTTCTTCCTAAGGTTGTTTCTGATCGGAACATTAATCAGGAGATTGTTGTGCCGCCTTTGTGTCCTAATCCTTCTAAGCAGGAAAGACTTTTGCACAATTTGGACGTGGTCCGTGCCTTAAAGTTTTATCTGCAGGCGACTAAGGACTTTCGTCAGTCTTCTTCTTTATTTGTGGTTTTCTCAGGAAAATGTAAGGGACAGAAAGCTACGGCTACTAATCTTTCTTTTTGGCTGAAGAGCATCATATGTTTTGCCTATGAGACTGCTGGACAGCAGCCTCCTGAGAGGGTTACAGCTCATTCCACAAGGGCTGTTTCTTCCTCATGGGCATTCAAAAATGAAGCTTCTGTGGAACAGATTTGCAAGGCTGCAACTTGGTCTTCTCTTCACACTTTTTCAAAGTTTTACAAATTTGTCACTTTTGCCTCGGCTGAGGCTGTTTTTGGGAGAAAGGTACTTCCAGCAGTGGTGCCTTCCGTTTAGGTACCCTGTCTTGTCCCTCCCGTATCATCTGTTTACTCTAGCTTGGGTATTGAATCCTTTTAGTAATTGAGATGATCCGTGGACTCATCGTGTCTTTAAAAAAGAAAAGAAAATTTATGCTTACCTGATAAATGTATTTCTTTTTTGACACAATGAGTCCACGGCCCGCCCTGTTCTTTTAGACAGGTTATGGGTTATTGTAAACTTCAGACACCTCTGCACCCTGGCTTTTCCTTTCTCTTCCTAATTTCAGTCGAAAGACTGTAGTGGGAGGGTAGAAAGGAGCTATGGTGCTCTTTGCCTCCTCCTGCTGACCAGGAGGTGAATATCCCATTAGTCATTGAAAATGATATAGCAGCACCACCAATAGTATTACAACATTTTTCCTTTATTGTGCCAACTAAAAAGACTAAAACAATAAAAATTATAATTTGGAAACTAAGAATTAAATATTACAAATGAAATGGTGATGAATATTTGACTAACTTCTCTATATGTCCTTTGTTAATGTTTTCTTTGAATATTTTAAATAATTTAGAATTTGGCCACTAGATGGCATTTAGTTCAGTAAAAGATATTTAAGGGTTAATACAGGTGGAGGTATGTGTGGTAGGCGGAGTTTGGCCTATTTTAGGTTGGTTTTAAATGTTTTATTTTAGACATGACTAAGGACACTGGTCCGAAACGTTGTCTATTTTAGTTGGCACAGTAAAGTAAAAATGTTTTAATACTATTGGTGGTGCTGCTATATAATTTTCTATTGGATGTTTTTAGACCGTGGTGCAGGTCTATTGGCTGGCACACCTGCAGACATTTTGTTGCAAACCCTTAAGTGGGAATTACCTTGGTGCTTGTGTATTTTGGATTTATCCCATTAGTAATTGAGATGATCCGTGGACTCATTGTGTCAAAAAAGAAATAAATGTATCAGGCAAGCATAAATTTGTGGGTATGTGTATGTATGTATATATGTATATGTGTATATATATATGTATATATGTGTGTGTGTATATATATATATATATATATATATATATATATATATATATATATATATATATATATATATATATATATGTGTATATATATATATATGTGTATATATATATATGTGTATATGTATGACTTACCAGTTCCCCCGGCGTGTTCTGAGTACCTTCCGCAGCGCAATGGAGAGTGGGCGGGACAGACGTCCCTGTGGGATCCGGGTATGACGTCGGCGCCTCCTGCTAGTGTGCCTAAACTGCACGCCGAAATCCAAACATAGAATCCAAAGAAATGTAGGGGCGCACAGACCAATTCCGGTTAGGTAAAAAATACAAGACTTTATTTATCCAACATTAAAAATAGATCATTGATCCTCTGGTCAGAGTAAAAGCAATATCAACATCAATTCAGGTGTGTGAACAGGAGCTCCTCTCATACGCGTTTCGTGCGACTGCTCACTTGATCACTACATACTGGAGCTTCTGCTCATACATCCTTATATGTCTTACAAGCGTTAATTAACACACCTGAATGGAATTAATTACATTACCATACGAAACGGATTCAAAGTTTAGCGCATTTATGCACTGAGGAAATCATTAGCATATCTTCAATATGTATATTCTAATTTATATGATGCAAATTCAAACAATGCGAAATATTAGTGACCAAGTTAAACACCCCCTAATCTTTATCAGATGAAATAAAGTAGCATTGTACATATTGAGACGAAAGAGAGATATCAACAAAATCAACGATACTGTATAGCTGCAATCTTTATGTTACTAATATGTTGCTCCTTATAGTAATACATTCCTATGCATTTTTATATACTTATTTGTGTATTCCAAATTAACCTCACTATGTTAGCATTATCACTATTATAAACATGTAAAATAAAAATAAGATTTCTCTTGTAAGGTGTATCCAGTCCATGGATCATCCATTACTTGTGGGATATTCTCCTTCCCAACAGGAAGCTGCAAGAGGATCATCCACAGCAGAGCTGCTTTATAGCTCCTCCCCTAACTGCCATATCCAGTCATTCTCTTGCAAACTCTCAACATAGCTGGAGGTAGTAAGAGGAAAGTGGTGTAATCTAGTTAGTTTTTTCTTCAATCAAAAGTTTATTGTTTTTGAATGGTACCGGAGTTGTACTATTTTATCTCAGACAGCATTTAGAAGAAGAATCTGCCTGCGTTTTTCTATGATCTTAGCAGTAACCAAGATCCACTGCTGTTCTCACATATGTCTGAGGAGTGAGGTAACTTCAGAGGGAGAATGGCGTGCAGGTTATCCTGCAATAAGGTATGTGCAGTTAAAGTTTTTCTAGGGATGGAATTTGCTAGAAAAAAGCTGCTGATACCGGATTAATGTAAGTTAAAGCCTAAATACAGTGATTTAATAGCGACTAGTATCAGGCTTGCTATCAGAGGTATATACTCTGATTAATGTGCAAAATAAAACGTTTGCTGGCATGTTTAATCGTTTTTATATATGCTTTGGTGATAAAACTTATTGGGGCCTAGTTTTTTCCACATGGCTGGCTTGATTTTTGCCTAGAAACAGTTTCCTGAGGCTTTCCACTGTTGTAATATGAGTGGGAGGGGCCTATTTTAGCGCTTTTTTGCGCAGTTAAAATTACAGACAGAGACATTCAGCTTCCCTCAGCAGTCCCCTGCATGCTTTAGGACATCTCTGAAGGGCTCAAAAGGCTTCAAAAGTCATATATTGAGGAAGGTAAAGCCACAGTGGAGCTGTGGCAGTTGTTGTGACTGTTTAAAAAACGTTTTTTTCAATTTGTTAATCCGTTTTTTTGTATTAAGGGGTTAATCATCCATTTGCAAGTGGTGCAATGCTCTGCTAACTTGTTACATACACTGTAAACATTTCGTTAGTTTAACGGCCTTTTTTCACTGTTATTTCAAATTTTAGCAAAATTTGTTTCCCTTAAAGGCACAGTAACGTGTTTTTTATATTGCTTGTTTAACTTGATGTAAAGTGTTTTCCAAGCTTGCTAGTCTCATTGCTAGTCTGTATAAACATGTCTGACATAGAGGAAACTCCTTGTTCATTATGTTTAAAAGCCATGATGGAACCCCATATGAGAATGTGTACTAAATGTATTGATTTCACTTTAAACAATTAAGATCAGCTTTTATCTTTAAAAAATTTATCACCAGAGGATTCTGGCGAGGGGGAAGTTATGCCGACTAACTCTCCCCACGTGTCAGACCCTTTGACTCCCGCTCAAGGAACTCACGCTAAAATGGTGCCAAGTACATCAAAGACGCCCATAGCGATTACTTTGCAGGACATGGCGGCAATCATGGATAATACCCTGTCAGCGGTATTAGCCAGACTGCCTGAATTCAGAGGAAAGCGCGATAGCTCTGGGGTTAGACGCAGTACAGAGCGCGCAGATGCCTTAAGGCCCATGTCTGATACTGCGTCACAATCTGCAGAAGCTGAGGAAGTAGAGCTTCAGTCTGTGGGTGACATTTCTGATTCGGGGAAACCTGATTCAGATATTTCTACTTTTAAATTTAAGCTTGAGAACCTCCGTGTATTGCTTGGGGAGGTGTTAGCTGCTCTGAATGACTGTGACACAATTGCAGTACCAGAGAAATTGTGTAGACTGGATAAATACTATGCAGTGCCGGTGTGTACTGATGTTTTTCCAATACCTAAAAGGTTTACAGAAATCATTAATAAGGAGTGGGATAGACCCGGTGTGCCGTTTTTCCCCCCCTCCGATTTTTAGAAAAATGTTTCCAATAGACGCCACCACACGGGACTTATGGCAGAAGGTCCCTAAGGTGGAGGGAGCAGTTTCTACTTTAGCAAAGCGTACCACTATCCCTGTCGAGGACAGTTGTGCTTTTTCAGATCCAATGGATAAAAAAATTAGAAGGTTACCTTAAGAAAATGTTTATTCAACAAGATTTTATCCTGCAGCCCCTTGCATGCATTGCGCCTGTCACTGCTGCGGCGGCGTTCTGGTTTGAGTCTCTGGAAGAGGCCTTTCAGACAGCTACTCCATTGACTGAAATACTTGACAAGCTTAGAACACTTAAGCTAGCTAATTCTTTTGTTTCTGACGCCATTGTTCATTTGACTAAACTAACGGCTAAGAATTCTGGATTCGCCATCCAGGCGCGTAGAGCGCTATAGCTTAAATCTTGGTCAGCTGACGTGACTTCAAAGTCTAAACTACTTAACATTCCCTTCAAGGGACAGACCCTATTCGGGCCTGGTTTGAAGGAAATTATTGCTGACATTACTGGAGTTAAGGGTCATACCCTTCCTCAAGACAGGGCCAAATCAAAGGCCAAACAGTCTAATTTTCGTGCCTTTCGAAACTTCAAGGCAGGTGCAGCATCCACTTCCTCTGCTACAAGACAAGAGGAAACTTTTGCTCAATCCAACCTAACCAGTCCTTGAACAAAGGCAAGCAGGCTAGAAAGCCTGCTGCTGCTGCCTCTAAGACAGCATGAAGGAGCGGCCCCCTATCCGGTAATGGATCTAGTAGGGGACAGACTTTCTCTCTTCGCCCAGGCGTGGGCAAGAGATGTTCAGGATCCCTGGGCGTTGGAGATCATATCTCAGGGATATCTTCTGGACTTAAAAGCTTCTCCTCCACAAGGGAGATTTCACCTTTCGAGATTATCTGTAAACCAGATAAAGAAAGAGGCATTCTTACGCTGTGTACAAGACCTCCTAGTTATGGGAGTGATCTGTCCAGTTCCACAGTCTGAACAGGGACAGGGTTTTTATTCAAATCTGTTTGTGGTTCCCAAGAAAGAGGGAACCTTCAGACCCATTTTAGATCTAAAGATCTTAAACAAATTCCTAAGAGTTCCATCGTTCATAATGGAAACTATTCGGACCATCCTACCTATGATCCAGGAGGGTCAGTACATGACCACAGTAGATTTGAAGGATGCTTACCTTCACATACCGATTCACAAAGATCATCATCGGTTCCTAAGGTTTGCCTTTTTGGACAGGCATTACCAATTTGTGGCTCTTCCCTTCGGGTTAGCTACAGCTCCAAGAATCTTTACAACAAGATCCTTTCAATCATCCAAATCTAATTTCTCTGAGACTGACTCCATGGAGATTGAACGCTTGATTTTATCAAAGCGTGGCTTCTCCGAGTCAGTCATTGATACCCTTATACAGGCACGAAAGCCTGTCACCAGGAAAATCTACCATAAAATATGGCGTAAATACCTTTATTGGTGTGAATCCAAGAATTACTCATGGAGTAAGGTTAGGATTCCTAGGATATTGTCCTTTCTCCAAGAGGGTTTGGAAAAAGGATTATCAGCTAGTTCTTTAAAGGGACAGATTTCTGCTCTGTCTATTTTGCACAAGCGTCTGGCAGAAGTTCCAGACGTTCAAGCTTTTTGTCAGGCTTTGGTTAGAATTAAGCCTGTGTTTAAACCTGTTGCTCCCCCATGGAGCTTAAACTTGGTTCTTAAAGTTCTTCAAGGGGTTCCGTTTGAACCCCTTCATTCCATTGATATCAAACTTTTATCTTGGAAAGTTCTGTTTTTGATGGCTATTTTCT